>NW_017670471.1:244518-346584 GCF_001879085.1 Nicotiana attenuata | reverse complement strand
ATGGGACCTCGAAAAGTGAAGCCATGTCAGTCAGTAGAAGAGTGGAAAGGATGATCGCTCCCGAGTCAAATATCAGCAGCCAAGAAGTAAAGGGAGGCAGTCAAAGGGCCTCGAGGGGTATGAACACATGCAAAAAATCAAAGGCGAAAATCAAAGGCAAAAAATCAAAGAAATATATTCATGTTCATAAAAATTCATTTACAACAGCCCCCGAGGGGTTATGGCATACGTTTACAAAAACCCACGAAGGGTCTTTACTCATAAATAAAAAAGCAAAAGTGTACATATAGTGAATATCCGGGTCCTAATCCAAGCGGTCGACGATCCACCACGGCGACAACACCTCCAAGTACCATCTTCCCCGGGCGCATGACCTCAAAGAAAATATCTACCAGAGCGCCTTCAAGAGCCCTGCCCCGACCTTTCGCACTGATATCCCCAAAAGATGAACCAGGGAAGCGGGGAGGGATGAAAAAAATGCCATAGCTCTCCGAAGCTCGAGGACCCTCTTTGGCAAAGGGAGCCTCGGAGAGACAGCGGACCGAAAAAACCTCTGTCCCGCTTGCACGGCTACTTCGGATCCACTTCTTGGAGCGTCAAGCCGTGCAAGCTCCCGGCTCGGGGTAGAGTTCCAGAATAGAGCCGGGATACGAAGGTGAGTGGTGGTGTATAATCTGAGCCCCCTTTTGAGCAGCGATGTATAATCTGAGCGACTGTCTACATAAGAGGGCCGACTCCCCATCCATCGCTGCCTCGGGCTAACCGCAGCAGCAAACACCAACATACCAACGACCGTAGCAGGACAACGCGATTATGTTCAACGAAAGGACGATCCGGCGGAGGGCCATAGCACAACTTAAGGGAGCCCCTCCTAACGGCCTTGAGGCCGTAATCCCCAAGCATGATGTTCAAAGATAGAAGAAGATGACAAAAAGAGATAGGAAAGCATGCCGACGAAGGTACTGGGATAGAAAAAACAACGCCAAGGCAACCCATTTATAGGGGCAACGACACGGTTGTCGAGGCTCTGGAAGACTGACCGACGAATGCAATTATTGCATCCTTGAAAAACCGAATCGACGGCAGTACTTTCACCTTGAAAAACGGAAGTGACAAAGTATTGAGCATGGGTCTATGAGATATGCCATCTATCGCAAAAGATTGCGCCACGATACGAATCGCCAGTGTACTGTCGCCATGAGGAGTTCAGGGAGTCAATGGTCATAATCGTTTCCCATCGCTTCGTTCTGAGAAACGCAGAGACTATCTGTACGCGGTAAAATCAGAGGGCCCAACTTCCCACCATTAAGCCATCTCGGGGAGGTACCTCGAGACCCCGAGGATATGAAGCCACGACTTAGCCCTCTCCTTCGGGGCTTGTCAAAGCCCGGTTCGAGGCCGAGATAAAGATAAAGAGGGGAAGCGCCTGAGACACGCGGTTAAGTCTGACAGGGCCGGCCTATCCATAGCCTATGCTGAGGCGTCGCGTCAAGCCATCAAATCTCCATATTTCGTAAATTAAATATACATGTATTCCTAACTGAGTTCCCCTCCTATATAAATAGGACTCGCCCTACCTTGTAAGGGGCTGATGTTACTCCATTTCTCCACAAGTGCAATAATCTCTCTCTCTCTCTCTCTCTCTCTCTCTCTCTCTCTCTTTCTCCTCTTTCTAAACTTATTGGCTCTCACTGATCAGAGGATACCTCGATATCCTTCGCTTTTATATGAGTTCTTCATCGTATAACTTGGTTTTGACTATAAAGAGCTTCGTTTGATTATATCTCTAACTGTTATACTACCCTCGATTGTCCCCGATAGCCCGAGCTCGATCTAGAGGTCGACCCCGAAGCCCCCATCGACCAAACCTACATCCGGGTAACAGGCCCTTCGGTTCGATCATTATCTCGTTTTGACTCATGCCCCATCATTAAATTTCATATTATTAGAATCATCTGCTCTAACAGCTAGCTCGGGAATAGATCACGTATTTTTAGAGTCCCATTTTACAAATTCAATTGTTGTTACCATTTTCACAGTAAACAGTTTGGCGCCCACCGTGGGGCTAAAAATAATAGTGATTATTCTCTTGCTAGTTTCATTACACAAACGCATATCTTCTTTCACACTTTTTCTTATCAAAGATCCTTTGATTTCAGGTAAAAATGTCTGGCTCAGTAAACAGAGTTGAGAACGACCGCCTCGAAGATCACAAGGAAAGTGGTGTAGCTATCCCGGCCGCCGGAGCACCACTACAGGATCCCGATAACACACCCGGACCAATACTAGCGGACGCGGACTCACAGGACGCACAACAAGTCAACGAAACTTCTCACACCGATAGAAGTGTGCGACACACCGACCGGCAGGAAGTTCAAAAAATCCCGGCCCAGGAAGAACAGGAAGTTAGTCTTCATGTTATTTTTGAAATATTGCAGGCACAACAACTAGCCTTTACTCAGTTGCAAAGCCATCCGAGGGCCCCCAGCGTAGCAGCACCGGAAACAGCTTCTCCTGACGAGCGCACCGCTGCTCACGCATACACGAAGAAAAACAACAACTTTCAAGATGACCCCGCTACAGAAACATACACCGATGTCATCGAAGCAGCATCGACGGAAACCGACAAGTCGGAGGCCGAACAAAGAAAGGGAGAACCACCAGAAGAAGTTGCATCTTGCTCCCTGGTAAGACGAATAAGATCGCATCCGGTTTCGGGTGAACAGATAACCCTGGCCTTTACTCGGGGTCTAAACAGAGCATACCCGCCGACCCCAGGTCGTTTCAAACGATGTTTAGCCAAATACCCGACCGAGACTTGGCCATGCGTCCGTATCCAGAACCGACCACTAATCGGGGCCATGAGCGACCATCCAGAAACCTCTGCAGAAACAACACACCCAAGCAGGCCTTCCACGAAGAAACTAATTCCAAACGGATGGAGATACCGTCCATGCGCCGCTAATGGGAAGAACGCCTCAAGATCTAACCTACCTCGCAATGGTAGGGGAATAGTTCGAGGGCGACATCCTCGGGGAACCTCCAGTGGAACCAGATCCGATGAGGCACAGCCAACAGACGAACCTTGTCTGGCAGAGTATGGGCTCAACATTGTTATGCCAAATATCCTAGTCACCATATGCGAAACCAGGAACGGTGCGACTCAGGCGTACTCGACCAAGGCCCCTTCGGAAGAACCACAACCCGACGCAGAATCCGCAGGACGCAGGCGGTAGCGGGGCCGCGAATGACTCTCGTCTTGAAAATATGACAGCCGTGTTACTCAGTCAAAATCGCCGACGAGTACTATCGAACAATCAAGCTCAAATCTGGCCCCGAGGAAAGAAGACAACCGGGAAGGATGAAGTAACCAAGCCACAATGTATCACCGCGACAATGGAGGAGCGGCGACGCCCTCCGAGAACTCATAACATGGGGATTAAAAATACCCTCCACGGGGACAAAAACAAATCCAGGGAAATATTTCCAAGGATACTCTGACATCCAGAGCAAAGGGCACCACGACTCCACCCCAGCGTCGCGCCAGCACATTGGTAAACCTCTCCCTCATCTGCTTAATCTTAAATAAAACATGTGTTCATAGATTCAGGAAGTTCGGTCACCCACAACGGCAGTATCGAACCAAAGGTCAACAGGGCGGTCCGCATTAATGGACCAAATCGCCCCCACATCCCGAATCCTTGGTGAATTCCAAATGACAAATCGCCGAAGAGACCGTTCTCTCAATATAGCCCACATGAGTCTGACCCGGGACCTCGGGCTTTACACATTCAAAGGAAGCGCAAAGTATAGACGTCTTGTTCAGACGACCACCGACGCACTACCCGAAGGCGCCAACGATCCTATCTCGACAAAAGAATGAGATTCCTTGCAAAGGGCAGAACTGGAATAAGCCGACAGGGACACCCCGAGTCCCGGANTTGGCATTATCTCGAGCCAAGCAAAGTTGGACTTCTAAGGCAGGAACCTTGGCCAAGGCACTTGCCTCCTCTAAAACATGAGCTTGCACCTGACCCCTTAGCTCGCCACAAGCATTTCTGGTGCGATCAATATCTCCCTTAAGGTACTCCATGGCCTCCGCCTTTTTCTGCAGCTGATATAACGAAGAAGGGCGTTAACTTAAAAGGGCCGAAGAAACCGAACCTTGAGCTGCATGAAGTTACCTGCTCCATCAAATAACTCTCATAATTCGAGCACCGGTACGCTTCGCATCGCCAATGCAGCAACTCGCCCTCCTTCTCCTCGCTAAGCAGCCTAAGAGATTCTCCCTCACCCTGAACTTTCTGAAACTTGGCCCCTTGACGGACTAGCTCAGACATCAGCCTGTCACAAGCCTGCACAAGGAAAACTCAATGACGAATGAAGGACGCGCAATACAGGGAAACTGCGCCTAAACTCACCACGAAGTGAAGCCGGCGGACTTCTTCGAAGTCAGAGCATACTCATGTTGATCCTGTCCCTTCTCCCCCGGGAGAACCGGCCTCGGGCAAAGCATATGCGCTCGAAGGCATCGACGACCTAGAATCAGGTACTCCGGGGGCAGCAGACTCAGACAATGCCTTCTCCTTGGAGACACTAGCCTGGTCAACACCACTAGGAGCTCCATCGCCTCGAGGGGCGAGAGGGGAGATCAACGACTCCTTCCCCTCTTCGGAAGAGCACTGTCTCATCCCGAGGAACTGCCCAATGCCTGCAAACAGCAAATCCAATGCAAGTAAAAAGGGGGAAAATATAACCTCAAGTATGTGAAGGCCAAGGCAAAAGCAACATGCGCACATACCTTGATATTTTTCTCCCCACCTAACACGAAGCACAACTCGCCACCGACGCTCGTCGCAGGACGAGTGGGTCACCAGCCTCCGGACCCAGCCAGGCAGATCAGAGACTTCGCCCGGCGTCCAAGAAGTTGCTACAACAGGGTAAAAACACTATTATTTAACTAACTTCCGCTATAGGTACAACCTGAAAAAGCACCAGACGCTCCACTCACGTGCGTAATTCCACCCTTCGGGGAACGGCAAAAGCTCCACAGGGATAATGTCGACCGTCCGTACCCGGACGAACCAACCGGCCCACTCTCGAACCCCCTCCTCTTTGTCGTCGACAACAAATGGCGTGGACGAACGGCACTTTAGGGTTAGCAGGCCCTAGTGATGAAAGGGCCGACACAGCCGGATGAGGTGATCGAGCGTAAATTCAAGATCGGCTTTCTCCGCAAAGAACCTCATCATCAGCACCACCCGCCAAAACGACGGGTGTATCTGTGCCAAAGTAACCCGATACTTCAAGCAAAAATCAAGCATGACCCTGTCGAGGGGGCCAAACGCGAAAGGATACAGGTATACACTCAAAAATCCGTCAGCGGAATCCGTAACGTTCTCTCCCGGAGGAAGCACCTGCAGCGCTACCCCCTCACTCCATCCGCAGTATTTTCTCACCATCTCCAAATGCTCCCCCCTTATCAAAGAAACAGTCTTCAGGACGAAATCCCTCAGTGCCCGAGCGCAGGGAACAGCACTCTTCGCTCTCTGCCATGCCGTCCCCGAAGTGGTTGCCATGACTATGGTAAAACTAAACAGAGCAAAGTAAGGGCGCGCACCAACACTTTTTGCACCTAGGGAAATGAGGAACCCTATGCCGAAGCGGGAGTGCAGCTACCTAAAAATAGTGAAGCCCTGCGAAGAAGCCGAGTCCGCCCCACTTATATGCTAAGAAGCGGCAACGTTTTGCCTACTCGGGGTGAGACCCGGGGAACCTACGACATCAGTATAATCCAATGGGGCGGTACCTAACCCCGAAAGTATCCTTTGACAAAAGTCCAAGACTCAAGGAACCGTCTGCATCATCTCCAAGCTCGAGATAGCATCCCGCCTCGAGGATCCCTACCGAAGAGAAATCGGAGTTTGCGAAGCTTTCCATGCCGTCACTCAACGCGAGGTGGTTTCAGATTTTCGTGATTACATTTCTAAAAAAGAAAGAATAAACGCAAGAAACTCCAATCGCGGAAGCACCGCAAAGGTTCGAAGCGGTGCCTGAGTGTGAGCAACCCCTCAGCAAAAAATCTATCTCGTACGTAACTAAAGAAAGTTGTCCGCATCAAAAATCAAATGGGACCCCCCGGTACCCGACGCTGGCTTTCACCCAGGATAACATCCTCGAAGGCCCCAAAATTTGACATATTATCTACATGCAATTCAAAAGGCCCAGGCAGCCCTGTACTATCCGATCAATCCAGGATTGGCCTGAGGTACAACGATAGCCTCAAAAGGGAAGCCATGTCGGTCAGTAGAAGAGCGGAAAGGATGATCGCACCCGAGTCAAATATCAGCAGCCAAGAAGTAAAGGGAGGCAGTCAAAGGGCCTCGAGGGGTATGAACACATGCAAAAATCAAAGGCGAAAATCAAAGGCAAAAAATCAAAGAAATATATTCATGTTCATAAAAATTCATGTACAACAGCCCCCGAGGGGTCATGGAATACGTTTACAAAAACCCACGAAGGGTTTTTACAGAAATAAAAAAGCAAAAGTATACATATAGTGAAGGTCCGGGTCTTAATCCAAGCGGTCGACGATCCACCGCAGCGTCAACACCTCCAAGTACCATCTTCCCCGGGCGCATGACCTCAAAGAAAATATCTACCAGAGCGCCTTCAAGAGCCCTGCCCTGACCTTCCGCACTAATATCCCCAAAAGATGAACCAGGGAAGCGGGGAGGGATGAAAAAATGCCATAGCTCTCTAAAGCTCGAGGACCCTCTTTGGCAAAGGGAGCCTCGGAGAGACATCGGACCGAACAAACCTCGCTCCCGCTTGTACGGCTACTTCGGATCCACTTCTTGGAGTGTCAAGCCGTGCAAGCTCCCGGGTCGGGGTAGAGTTCCACAATCAAGCCAGGATACGAAGGTGAGCAGTGGTGTATAATCCGAGCCCCCTTTTGAGCAACGGTGTATAATCCGAGCGACTGTCTACATAAGAGGGAGACCGACTCCCCATCCATCGCCGCCTCGGGCCAAAAACAGCAGCAAACACCAACATACCAACGACCATAGCACAACTTAAGGGAGCTCCTCCTAACGGCTTTGAGGCCGTAAGCCCCAAGCATGATGTTCAAAGATAGAAGAAGATGACAAAAGAGATAGGCAAGCATGCAGACGAAGGTACTGGGATCGAAAAAACAACGCCAAGGCACCCCATTTATAGGGGGCAACGACACGGTCGTCGAGGCTCTGGAAGACTGACCGATGAATGCAATTATTTCATCCTTGAAAAACCAAATCGACGGCAATACTTTCACCTTGAAAAACGGAAGTGACAGAGTATTGAGCATGAGTCTATGAGATATGCCATCTATCGCAAAAGATTGCGCCACGATACGAATCGCCAGTGTACTGTCGCCATGAGGAGTTCGGGTAGTCAATGGTAATAATCGTTTCCCATTGCTTCATTCTGAGAAACGCGGAGACTATCTGTACGCGGTGAAATCAGAGGGCCCGATTTCCCGCCATTAAGCCATCTCGGGGAGGTACCTCGAGACCCCGAGGATATGAAGCCACGACTTAGCCCTCTCCTTCAGGGCTTGTCAAAGCCCAGTTCGAGGCCGAGATAAAGATAAAGAGGGGAAGCCCCCGAGACACGCGGTTGAGTCTGATAGGGCCGGCCTATCCATAGCCTACACCGAGGCGTCGTGTCAAGCCATCACATCTCCATATTTGATAAATTAGATATACATGTATTCGTAACTGAGTTCCCCTCCTATATAAAGGGGACTCGCCCTACCTTGTAGGGGACTGATGTTACTCCATTTCTCCACAAGTGCAATAATATCTCTCTATCTCTCTTTCTCTTCTTTCTAAACTTATTGGCTCTCACTGATCAGAGGATACCTCGATATCCTTCGCTTTTATATGAGTTCTTCATCGTATAACTTGGTTTTGACTATAAAGAGCTTCGTTGATTATATCTCCAGTTGTTATACTACCCTCGATTGTCCCCGATAGCCCGAGCTCGATCTCGAGGTCGACCCCGAAGCCCCCATCGACCAAACCTACATCCGGGTAGCAGGCCCTTCGGTTCGATCATTATCTCGTTTTGACTCATGCTCCATCTTTAAATTTCATATTATTGGCATCATTTGCTCTAACAACTAGCTCGGGAATAGATCACGTATTTTTAGAGTCCCATTTTACAAATTCAATTGTCATTACCATTTTCACGGTAAACACTAGGCCAAATGAAGCCCTTATCAAGCGATTCCTGTAACTGTTCTTTCAACTCCTTGAACTCAGGAGGATCCATACGATATGGAGGAGTAGAGATGGGCTGAGTGCCCGGCAACAAATCAATACCAAAGTCGATATCTCTATCGGGCGGCATGCCCAGAAGATCAGCTAGAAATACATCGGGAAAATCCCTCACTACTGGAACTGATTGAACTATAGGGGTATCAATACTGACATCTCTCACATAAGCTAGATACGTGTCACACCCCTTCTCAACCATTCGTTGAGCTTTAAGAAATGAAATAACTCTGCTGAGAGTGTAATCTAAGGTACCTCTCCACTCTAATCATGGTAAGCATGTCATAGCCAGCGTCACGGTCTTGGCGTGACAATCAAGAATATCATAATGGGGCGACAACCAGTCCATGCCCAAGATAATATCAAAATCTACCATATTGAGCAATAATAAATTGGCTCTGGTCTCAAACCCACTAAGAACAACCAAACACGACTGATACACACGGTCAACAACAATAGAATCTCCCACAGGTGTAGACACATAAACAGGAGAGCTCATAGAATCACGGGATACGCCCAAATACGGAGCAAAATAAGATGACACATAGGAATAAGTAGAGCCTGGATCAAATAAAAGAGATGCATCTCTATGACAGACCGAAACAATACCTGTAATGACAGAGTCGGAAGCAATTACCTCTGTACGAGCAGGAAGAGCATAATATCTTGCCTGGCCTCCCCCTCTAGGGTGACCTCTACCTCTCCGACCTCCACCTCGAGCTGGCTGAGCAGGTGGAGTGATAGCTGGTGCTGTAATCATAGCCTGAGGACCCGGTGGAGCACGCGGCGCCTGAAAAGTCTGTGGAGGTGCAGCCCTCCTATGTCTGGGGCAATCCCTACCATATGGCGAGTGTCCCACACTCAAAATAAGCTCTCGGAGGACGTGGCTGCTCTGGCTGGCTCAGGCCAAGTCTGCTGGACTGATCGCTGAAAGTAGCCCGTGCAGGAGGTACACTAGATACTGGCGGTGCATAATAAGGCTCCTGGGGCCTAGGAGCAGCCGTAATACCACCGGCGGCTGTAAATGCTGAATGAACAGGGCGACTCACATGCCCCTACCATGGCGAACTGCAGCTAGGGCACGAGTACCATTATAAGAGCCAGACTCTCGAGACCTCTTGGCCTCCCTCTCCTCTCTCTCCCGAGCAAGCATACCCTTCACTCTCCTGGCAATACTCACAACCTGCTGGTATGAAATATCCATCTCCAACTCCCGATCCATGCTAATCCTGATACTAGGATGGAGCCTCTCAATAAACTGACGGGCCCTCTCTCAAACTGTAGCAACCAAGGCTAGTGCATGCCTAGCCAAATCACTAGAGCAAACCGCATACTCTAACACAGTCATAGCACCCTGGCGCAACTGCTCAAACTCTGCGCGCCAAGCATCCCTGAGGCTCTTGGGAACATACTCTCCCGAAAACATATTCGATAAATGAGTCCATGTAAATGAAGCTGCGGCCGTACTATCCAACTCATAAGCACACCACCACTGATAGGCTGCTCCTCTAAGCTAGAACGTAGTAAAAGAAACCCCACTCGACTCTGCTATGCCCATAGTACGGAGAATATGGTAGAACTCCTCAAGAAAACCCTGGGCATCCTCTGATGCCAAGCCACTGATAGTAGGAGGCTAGAACTTCTTGTACCTCTCGAGCCTACGCTGCTCCTCCTCGGAATTGCTTCCTTACCCTTGGGCCGAACTGGGGCTACTGATTGTACTGGTTAACCTCTGGAACCTGATCGACCTAAACCCGCTGCTCTGAGGTGCGGGAGGCGGGAGTCTGTGCTCCTCCCCCGGCCTGAGATATGGTAGAAGCAAGGGGAATCAACCCTGTCTGAGCTAGAATACCAAACATGTTCAGGAACTGTGCAAGGGTCTCCTGAAGAGCTGGTGCAATAACAGGCGTTTCAGGTGCCTGCGCTTCGACTGGAGCTACAGGTGGCTCTTCTGTAGCAGCTCGTGCGGGTGCTCTGGTTGCACCACGTGGACGTCCTCGGCCTCTACCCCGGCCCCGGCCCTCGCGGCTCTAGCAGGGGCGAGGGTGCCTGGTCATCTGATCCGGCTATACGTGTCGTCACCATCTGTGAGAGAATAGAAGATATAAGTTTAGAATTTCGAAGTTAACAATTTTGCACGATAAGGAAGCAAAAGAAGTGAAATTTTCCTAACAGTTCCATTGCCTCCCAAAAATAAGTACAGATGTCTCTGTACCGATCCGCGAGACTCTACTAAACCTGCTTGTGACTCATGATACCTATGAATCTAGAGCTCTGATACCAACTTGTCACGACCCAATCCTCCATCCGGTGAGATGTCGTGACGGCACCTAGTCTCTACGACTAGGTAAGCCTAACATTTTGCGGAATAACAAAAATGAAAGCAAAACCTTAACAACTAACTGCAACAGATAATTAAATAACCAATAAACATGTCGCTCGGCATGTACAATAACCAACACTCGAGTATACACAGTATTCCCGAAACGCGGAACATCATAAGTCACAAGCTATAGAAGAACTACGTATCTCTATACACCAGAGTCTAAGAAAAAGTACGGAAAGGTAAATGACATATGAGGGAATAGAGGGGGATTCCGAGGTCTGCGGACGTGGCAAATATACCTTGAAGTCTCCAAAGTCTCACTGCTTTCTGATGACGAGGCTAATACGAAGTTCCTGGATCTGCACATAAACATGTGAAGAAGAGTAGCATGAGTACACCACAACGGTACCCAGTAACTGCCAAGCCTAACCTCGGTCGAGTAGTAACAAGGTCAGGTCAGGGCCCTACTGGTATATATAATAAATAAGGCAGAAAAATATCGCAGAGTAATAAGAGACTAGAATTTAACAAGGAGGAAACCACAGAAAAATGACAGTACAACACACAGGGGTAAACAGCAGGGGATTGCCCGAGATACCGTCTCGTAGTCCCAAAAGTAAATATGCAGGGAGATCTCCCGAGGTACCGCTTCGTAGTCTCAAAAGTAAATGTGCAGGGGGATCTCCCGAGGTACCGCCTCGTAGTCCCAAAAGTAAATGTGCAGGGAGGATCTCCCGAGGTACCGCCTCATAGTCCCAAAGTAAACACACAGCACAAAAATCGATGAATACAACAATTAACAGCAAGAATTCTACAGTTAAGTCTGATACAGTTCAAGGAAAAACGGGATATCAACTGGGCATGCTGCACAGAATTCAAATAAGCATCTAAAGCACGTAGACATGAGATATTAGGATAAACAGGATAACTACACATGCTGGTACAACTCAATTAAGATGAAAATAGGTTACTATTCAGTAAAAATCGGATTTTACAACCAATAGCCCGTGTACACACTCGTCACCTCACATACATGACACTCACATGTCACAATAGTACCAAATCCTAACGGGACTTCCCCCACACAAGGTTAGGCAAGCCACTTACCTCGAAAGCTCAATCAATCAGTAAAAATGCCTTTTCCACGATTTTGACTCCGAATGGCCCAAATCTAGCCAAGAGCAATTATATACCATAAATATAACTATAAGAAACTAATCTAATTAATAAAATCAAGACGTTAACAAGAAATTAGAAAATCGCCCCAAAAAGTCGACGCGGGCCCACATCTCGGAATCGGGTAAAAGTCAAAAAATACGAATACCCATTCACTCACAAGTTCACTCGTACCAAAATTATCCAAATCCGATATCAAAATTCGAATCAAACTCAAAAACTTAGTTGAAGAACTTTCGAACTTTTCCCCCAAATTTCTCAACCAAATTCCTTAATTAAATGATGAAATCAACTATAGATTAGTGAAATATAACCATAAATGAGTTAAGAATCATTACCCAAAAGCTTCCTCTGAAGATCCCCCAAATTATCGCCCAAATCCGAGCTCTAAAAGTCCCAAAGTGTAAAATGAGATTAAACCCTAGAAATCCCTCTTTTCTGCCCAGCAATCTCGCACCTGTGGTCCAATTTTCGCTTCTGCACCGCTTCTGCGGCGAAGACTCCGCACCTGCGGAGTTAACTTAAAGTCCAAAATCCCGCTTCTGCGGACCAGGGCTCGAACCTGCGGGCCCGCTTCTGCGGAGAAAGTCCCTCTTCCGCGACCCTGCACCGGGCCAGTCTTATCCGCTTCTGCTGTCACCTCTCCGCATCTGTGGATGCGCAGATACGGCTATACCTTTGCACCTGCGACCTCTGACCTCTTCCTTCCAAACCGCACTTGTGCCCCTTGGCTCGATTCTGCTGGCTCGCACCTGTGGTCTATCTTGTGCAGGTGCGATTACACCAGAACTGGTGCCTTCAGCCATTCTCCCAAAACCAAATTTGATCACTTAACCATCCGGAATTCACCCGAGGCCCCCGGGACCTCAACCAAATATACCAACAAGTCCTAAAATACCATACGAACTTAGTCGAGCCCTCGAAACACATTAAACAACAACAAAAACACGAATCGCACTCTGATTCAACCTTAATGAACGTGTAACTTCAAACTTCTACAACTGATGCCGAAACCTATCAAATCACGTCCGATTGACCCCAAATTTTGCACACAAATCATAACTGACATTACGGACCTACTCCAACTTCCGAATCGGAATCCGACCCTGATATCAAAAAGTTCACTTCCGGACAAACTTCCCAAAAATTCAACTTTTGTCATTTCAAGCCTAATTCAGCTACAGACCTCCAAAACACAATCCGAACATGCTCCTAAGTCCAAAATCACCCAACGGAGCTAACAGAACCGATAAAACTCCATTCCGGAGTCGTCTTCACACAGTTCCAACTACGGTCAAAATCCTAGAACTTAAGCTTCCGTTTTAGGGACTAAGTATTTCAAATCACTCCGAAACCAAAAACAGAACCTCCCAGCAAGTCACATAAGCAGAAAAAGATACGAGGAAAGCACTAAATAGGGGATCGGGGCTAATACACTCGAAACGACCGGTCGGGTCGTTACACTACCCCATATGTAATCATAATATCTCCCGCTCTCGACCAAGTCAGAATGTAGTCTTGGGATGGTTGTGCAGTTCTTCTCATTGGATAATATGAATGTATGTATGAAATATAGCACAGCTATTTTAATGACATATCCATTATTGTCAAAACCCCAATTCTTGTCATTAAAGCATTTCAACAAGTCATTCTTCTTAACAGCCTTTGCACCACCAAAGTATGTTTTCACAATCCTGTTAGGCCTCTTTGTGTTAAACTTAAAATCATCAGCGTCACTAACACAATTGAGACCAGTAACTACTGCAAACTCCCTGAGTGAAAAGCACAATGTTGTATCATTCACATGTATTGAAAATGAGTCAATAGGACTTTCTTCCAGCTCCAGAACCATGAAGCACCTGAACAACTGATGTTGAACTTCACAATGCTTCATACCGAGGAATATACCGAAACAGGTAGTACCAAATAGTTTGTACTGCTCTAGACTAAGATTTTCTTTGAGGTCGGAGATTATGTCAGTGTTAGTGTATAAATTGATATGCGGTGATAAAATAGGCGGGTGTTTAACAAAGAAGTTTATTTCCTGCATACAAAATACGGTACATACAAAACAGTGAATACATGAATACATAACTCATTCATGAATACATAAAAATATACTGATTATGACACAAAAAAAAACAACTGCGAGTTATGGCAATAATGATTTAGAACTGTCGGTTTATTTAAAATAGTTGTTTTATGAACTCAAATACATATAAATACATCTAAATACCAAAAAAAAAAATTACTGTACAAACTAAAATCAGTGTATGCAGACTCAAGTACATATAAATACATCTACAATTACCTTGTCCTTCGGTGTTTCCGAGCTAATTCCTTTAGCGACCTTTTTTCCCTTGCTCCCAGAAGCAATGTCGATAAGTTTTCTTGTCTTTTCCACATTTAAGTTCTGGACAGAAACTGGTAGTGTTGGTTTTTTCGAAGATTTCTCATCTTGACCTTGTTTCATAGGGTCATTGCATATTTTTGTTCGCCTTTCGGCTTCCATGGTTGCTGATGAACCTGCAAATACAGGTTCCTCTTGAGTGATTTGCAAATCGAAAGATAGCCCATTTTTGCTGAGATTTTGAAAGTATTTTGCTGAGATTTTGAGAGAGAATAACTGAAAATGAGAGAAAAAAAACATATAGTGTATTTAATGCCTTAACGGTAGTGTATACCATAAATACTTATCTTGCTATAAAAAATAATATTTTAAAAGGGTTTTAATTTATAATAAATAGGGTGTATACTTTTACTATAGAGGTAAAATTTCCATATTTTTGCAAAGGCTTGGACCAGTATGCAAGTGCATCCATTCTTGTTGCATTGTTATTATTGTTTTATTATTAACTTTTGTGGCAACTAAACTCGCCACAAATAGTAAACAACCGCGCGAGACTTTAGGTAGGCCGCTACGCAAAAGAATGACATATAGCACTACTTTTAGTAGCGACTACAGAGGTCGCCACCGAACAACGTTACTGAAAACCTTATTTCTTGTAGTGTCTCTCTTTGTTCAGAACTATTTGGCAAGTGGCAACTATTATCCAGTAACATACAATCTTTTGAGGTATGACATCTGACGCAATAGAACATCTCTGTATACAAAAAGTATCTGCCTAGTTTATATAGTAATGTACAATCTTCCCTTGGGCTTGATTTTTGACAACTTCGTACAATGGAGTCACAAGCAATTATTTGGTATACCATTTCCCAACAAAAGAAATACTCCTATAATTTTAATGATTATTGGGCTTCATAATGATCTAGTGACTAGAGGGCAACATAGTGCAGAGTATTGCAAGGTCTCCATAAATCAATTTTAAAGCTTCGCAATGGCATACGGAGGCAAGTTTGATCTGGGAGGGAGCTTTAGGTCTTCCCAATCTTCATCATCTATCTTGGAGAAGTAACAATCAACATCATCATCTCTAATTAGGTCCAGTCTAGACGGCTCCCACTGAAAACATGTGAAAAGTTAAGTAAAAGCATGAAAGAAGCTCTCACGATATCTACTTCAGGATTATCCATGATCAAATGGACGTAACGCACCTTAGGATTTCTATCCTTGTCGATGAGTAAAGCTCTGCATCCCTGCAGTGTAAGTCAAGTGTCAGTCATGTAATTCGGTAAAATGCATAGCTGAAAGATGGCATATTCTACCTCGAAAAAATCCTTGCTAAATTCTCCCATCAACACGTGACAAACCATCCTATACTCTCGGATAAGGCAGCTACCAACACCTTGCAACCTCCCTTCTCTTATCTGGAACCGAAAAAGGAAACTAATATGAACAATCTGCAGATACTCAAGAACTCTCCAATGGAAATGTTCGCCAAAATTAAGTCATTAGGAGATTCTACTTGTAGTTGTGGAGCCAGCAACTAAAATTGAGGTCCAAGGAACGGAGAGGGGGGTTTCTAATTTAGCTAGTATAAGGGTTTAGGGTTGTTCAATTTAGCTAGTATAAGGACCAGTCACCATGAGGGGGGTTTCTAATTTAGCTAGTATAAGGGTTTAGGGTTGTTCAATTTAGCTAGTATAAGGACCAGTCACCATGCTCCGAGTCGAGGAAAAGTATATGATAAAAGGGGTATCATTAACAATCTATCATAGAGTGCTTTGACCAAATCACAACCAAACAGCTAACCTGACCAACTTCTCCTGAAGCATCATATAGAACAAAGAATTTTTCACATTGTTCTCTCTTCCTCTATTTCATTACTCAATTAACTACCATGAACCGACACCTGATAACTGTTTACAAGGTATATCAACTAAACGCATTAAGCAAGAAGCATGCAGGTACTCGAGGAAATAATAATGAAGTACATCATTTGTATCTCTGTTATAACACAACAAAATTAACTGGTTCCAGTTAAAATTTATTTTAGTTCTTGAAATACAGATTGCTCCCGTCTTTCCTATGAATGACCAGAAGATTCGGAAATAGATATTAGTAGAAAATAACTAAGTTCTTTCAGATTGGGATTAGATTCTCCAGATCATGTAGCTATGAACACCTTTCACAGCTATTAGGTGTTCCATTTGACAGAACCAATCATCGCAAAAGTCGATTTCTTTCTTTTCCAAAGGAATAAAGAACTTCATAACTTTTTAAAGGACTTCAGCAAAATTAGCATTGTTCGGTACCCAGCCAAATCAAGCAGAGTTTATGCAACTTGCAGTTGGATTTGTCCTCTTAACCTTTTTTGTCCAACAATCAAATTCAAAAGCCACTTCCAGCTTCTGAAACTTTGCCTTCCAAAACATATAGCTAGCAACGAACCTAGGCACTATAATCTGTTCAGGTAACAACATAATGGTATCACAAAGTAGTGCTTGACTTACTGATCTCAATGAAATTTTAAGACTTGTAGGGGATGCTTTCTTTAGCGATTGAATGGTAGAAGAGACCCAGTCATCATTCTTGTTCAAAGCCTCACTTTCCTGTAGAAGATGTATGCCAAGTTCACATCAAGTATTCTGATAACCTATTTTATCAAAATTGTACAAAAGTAATTCTACGATAGAAAACAAAAGAATGCATCAAATCACCATCCATCTCTCAGACTTACAAGTGCAGATATGATTTCTTCGACTGTTCTTCGAGAGAAACAGCGATCAATGATCTTCATCCTACATACAGAAAATTGCAGAACTGAGACTGGTGCCCTGTTGAGAAAGGGGTCATGAAATTTTGAAGACTACTGGTTTGTTTTATTTGAACAACTTTTTCCCTTCAGTCGATGCAAGCTTAGGAAAGGTATCCATCATCTTAAGCTTCGAATGGCCATATAAAAGTAGAGCGAACATAGTCTTGCAACAACAGGAAGAAAAATAACACGATAGAACTAATAAGAAAGAGCACATATGGTCTCTACGATTCATCAACATTATATGCTCTTAAAGGTCAAACAATCCCCTTACAGGTCCTGGGACTCTGTTTAGAAGGTAAGTTTCCAATGAATCAGCATGAAAACAAACACAATAATAGAGATATTTAATGAACTCACTTGTGATAAGGACTTCCTTCTTTCAACTTTGGTATGTGGGAGAAGCGACTAATGATGGCCGAAATAACATCTGGATCACTCGTATTGACTTTAACTAGTGCTTGTTCTAAAAGTGGCAACCTCTGTGAACAGAAGCAAGATCAGAAAGCATTCAAGTTAGATCAGAGATAGGAGGAACTAAACAGTTAGACACATGTTATGCATCCTGGTGGAGATGTATATCAAGATCTACGAACCGATTATTCAATGTGCCAATACTCTTGTCAGATAAATAAAACTTCAGCACAAAAATAAACCATCAGGAAAGGTCTTCTACCACCCAGAAATCCACAAATAGCCTATAAGTCGACCAATGGCTTAAGGAAGAAACCATGAATTGATCAAAGAACCATTCCGCACATGGTTGACAAAATCCAGATTCTGAACACGCATGATTAGCTTGGGCACTGTTGGGCAAGGTAATTTAGAAGACCGGAAGAATATTTCTCCTAGTATTTTGAATTCATATTTGTTGGTACCCAATCCTGCTAAAAGAATTTCAATTTACAGAATGACTCTGCATGAAGCATCTGTATTGCTCCACTAATTACTATTTGGGAAAAGAAACAAGAAGAGATTAATTATTACAGCACCAAATAACTGAATTTGCTGATGCTGAACCCAAACTAAGTAGAACAACTTGTAGATTACATCCTGGTCCACTGGAGGTCTAACATTGACCACAGACCTTCAAAGACCTTTTAGAACTAGAGTACGTTTGGGCCCAAATTTGATAAACATGGTCAAATTGGCAGAAATTAAACATAATGAAAAAGATTATGAGACCTATATAACAAATGCCAGAAAAGATTACCATCCTAAAACCATGTGCCTAACATCTTCCTTCATTTAATGAACTAGCAATTTTATTATTACATGTAAAGGCAATATCGACTTTTCCATTTTATATACTGTTCAGTTCCGACATATTAGTAAACATAAGACCTAATTGATTTGTTGTAGAAGCAACTCAAATTGGCCAGAACATGCTGGGAATTGATGAATCATACCTCTGAAGGTACAAAGTGAGTTGCTAGACCACAAGCAAGCATTTCAGCACCATCCAACCTAGCACCAGTAAGACCAGCATATTCCCCTGCCAAAGAGTACAAGAAAGTAGTTAAGGGAAAACAAGACAGTATTTTACTATTTATACCTTCTATAACTTCTATTTGCATCGTAACATCACAGGAATTAGTCTTCCCCAATAAAAGACACCACCAATAAGAATAAGGGAAAATCAGGGAAGATACGGAAGGATAGTCTCTAAATAAAATTTAGGTATAAATCATGAAACCTTGTCAGTGATTTCAATATAAATCTCGTTCTTCATACATCCTTGTAGAGAAGATTCTTTGCATGTATTCATAGGCTATCTTAAATTTGTAATGACATGAAGAAATTCAGCAATCACCATGAAAACTAAGGCTTAATTTTGGGATGACCTAAACTTAACAAACTTGGCAAATCGCCATGAAAACCGAGGCCGACATCCGGCCAACAGCCCAAAAATTGTGTAGGGAGAATTATAGTTGGCTTATATCTTAAAAGCTTTGACCCAGATGTAATAATATAATGACTTAAGAGTGAAATATATTTGAAATGAGAAAACGTGTGATCAAGAATGCAAACAGTGGAAAGTAGATATAAAATGTCAGAAAAAATTCAGAAACTTTAGGAGAAGATGAACCGGAAGGAAAATAATCACTGCTACTTTGCTACAGGGCATGTACAGTAAGCTTTTGACCACATTCTGAGGGAGGAAAAACCTATCTTCCTTTTTTCAAACTTTTCACTTTTGGTCTCAAAGGTATTGGAGAAGAAGCAGCAGGAGCATTAAAAGCAAGGTAGCTAGGGACGATAAATGTTCTCAAGATAGTCTCAAACTAGCCAAGCTTCAGCAACCAGGTAGTGACATAAATTTCAAACAATGACAAGAAGTAAATAACTTCACTTAGAAACTTTAATAAATTACATCTAGCAGTAAATTCTTTTACAAATATGAGCATTGTTGCAAGTGGAATTACCGAAGAATCCTGGAAGCCTCGAATAAAAGTAAGAGGCACCTACATCAGGAAAGAGTCCCAAAGCTGTTTCAGGCATAGCAAAAACCTACAGGAAAATGAACGTAAAAATATGTGGACATGAAGTTTCTTATACCAGTTTGTACTTAGCAACCACCAACCAAGTTTGAAAGAGTGTAACTATTACAGCTAAGAAAATAAACTCTCAATGCAAATCCAGAGGTACTAAGTACTAACTAAAGCTCATGAAGATTTACAGTTTGTAAGGTTTTCCTCTATTTTGCTAAGACTATTCCACATGAATTTCAGATATTGTTGCATTCCACAAGAGAGGCCCACAAAATATAAAGAGCACAAATTTCAAGGAAATGCCAAAAAATGTGGTAAAGGTCAACTACAAAACGGGAAGCAAGATAACGAGATTGAAGAATTGAATCTTTAACTCAAGTAGAGGCAATACCGACTTCTCTGTTGCAACTCGAAATCTACCATGTACAGAAGCACCAGCTCCACCTCCCATGACAATTCCATTAAGGATGGAGACCTTCACGGGGCAGTCCAAATAAGATTAATGTATTCCTCAGAGAAGGTTTTATTACAAAAATAAAATTACACCATAACCTAAGTTAACCTGGGGTTTGCTATATGTTGCCATCACATAGTTAAGGGTGAACTCTTCGCGGAAATAATCAGCACCCAGTTTCCAGTTACCTGAAAGCATAAAAATATATATGTAATTAGCCAATTTTTTTGGACGTTAAGCTATGTGCACTTAAAACTAAATTACTGAAAATTTTTAACATCATCTGGAAAGAGAAAAGTTGTGTGGCACAAACATTATTAAAGGTCACCATAGTTCTCAAACTGACTCGTAAGCATCTCATAGGACACAAGAAAACAGATTGAATATGTCCAAACTTTTTCAATGTTAAGGCTGCCCGATTATCTTAATGCCTAATGATTGATCGGAAGAGAAATAAAAATGAAGAGTTAGCAAGAGAGGGATACAGGAGAGTGAGAGAAAGAGAGGGGGAGGGGAGAGAGAGAGTTGAACAGATGAAAAATTAGAGCCTCTTAACAAGTAAGACAAGTGATCAATAAAAATATGAATAAGAGCGACATAGAAAAACTATTGTTTTGAGAATGAGTGACGAAGAAAAACTTTAGGAAGTTGAGAAAACAATTTAGAATTGCCTCTGTCCTATTTTCTGCAACACAATCAAACTAGATAGATAGATTAAAAAGTTACTTGGACTTGCATAATAGCAATTGAAGAAAAAAATTAACAGAAAGGAAAAGTAGAGCATCATGTATCTATGGTTTATGTTTGAACTGTTAAATGACTTCAAAATATTAAAACTTACGAAACTTCTCAGATTAGCATTTAGAAGTGTGTCGCACATTTCTGGATGTCCAAAATTAAAATCTAGTGTATAACTAAGGATCGAAGCAAATTTTCACCTGCATGGATCCAGTTTAAAATATAATCTATAAATACTGAAGATTGTTATTACTAAGCTATAACCAATTTAACAGGTTACCTACCCCGGCGAACATTATGGACAACAGCTGTAACATCACCACCAGCACAGAAAGCCCTTCCATTTCCCTGGAAGTATTGACACAAGAAAAGAACTAACATTTCTTGACTGATGTTAAGATACTTTATACACAACAGGGTGACTTGTAGAACTATGAAACCTACACCAAAGCTTGAGAAAGAAAAAAAAACTAAAATAGAAAACTGCATATAAGAAACTAAACCAATACATACCTTTCAGTTGTTCTACTAAGCTATTTAATTAAAGGTATCCAAATAAGCTTCTTTATCTGATTTTCGATCTTATTTCGCTCAAGTTCAATTTAATTACAGGTAAGACTAACTACTTGATGCTTTCTACTTGACTATCGGATGTCAATAAGTGGTTTGAGCATGTGGCTGTTCAAGCGTATATTAACAGCTAATTAGAGGGGGGAAATCTTCCTTCTCTCTAGACTATTTTTGTTTGATCGGCAAGGATAACATTATTGATTTCCAGCAGAAAATGATGGAAAGTATTTCTCTTTAGATTTTTTTCAGCAAAATCATCCCTGTGACCTACTTTCGACAATCTGGATTAACACTACTACCACATAGCCCTAGTGTATGGCAAAGAAAATAGATAGGATTGAATACTAGATTGGTCAGACATGGAACCAGCGAGATAATGCAGAGAGCTAGCCACTTTGCCAGCTTTATTCTTCGAGGGGCAATATCTCAGGAGCCATGAGGACAAGCTCTTCACTGTGTCAAGAGATGAGTAGGGGAACAGACTGAGTTCTTTGAAACATGCCTAGTTAGATGCTTCTACGGAGTGGGTCCCATTGATATCATATACAAAAACAGCACACAGAATTCCTTTTGGGTAGTCCTCCGACAATACGAGCTTTTTCTTTCCAATGATCTCTCGATAAAACTGGCTCTATGGATCTTTAAGCACAAGTCAGAACGACCAAGAACTCAGAGAGACAATCGTGGAGTGATGCATTACAAAATTCAATGAAGAAACAGAACAAAAGAAATGAACAGTTCACAATCTGAACAAAGTAACTCCTCAAATCAATGCAAATCTGCCTGCTAACATGAATCAGTTGCTAGTATGAAAAATACAAGATACCCACAGTTACTATCACAGAAGATCCTCCTACAGTCCTACTAGTGTGAACATACCTTCAATATTATCATCTTCACATTAGAATCTCTTTCACTAACATGGAAAAGTTCCAACAGCTGAGATATCTGGACAAACAAATAAGTTTAAGAGGACATTTATCATTGACAACATGTACTCAAAACTCCTACCTATTTCATCAGATGAAGAGCAATTTACATCAATCACTGTATGACACAAATATGGCATGATTTAGAAACCAAATGTTCACCAAGCTAATATAACAACAATATCTCTTCCAGATGATTGCATGAGATATAGAATAAAGTGAATCCATATCAAATTAGTCTTTTTAGCTACCGCTATCATGATCCAATCTCCTCAACTCAGATGCATAAAACCAGAAGAAAACTAGTTGAGCAAGTAACACATTCATGCTTGCTTCTCCAGTTCCACAGTCATTCGATGTTATTAGAGTACTTTTTTTGCTTTTGAACAATATATAATGTTGAGAGGCGAACAGAAAACGTAAAACATCATTAGACTACATAACAAAGTTGCATGACAGTACATGATATGCAGTGTTTCCAGGGAATAGGTGCAAGGCTAGGATAATTACATTACAACATTCAAGTCTTATCTATTTCACATATTATTTGAAGGCAGAAAACAATGAATTCATCAGAAAGTGTGGGACTTTATAAGGGCAACAAGAAAAAAAATAAACAAAGAAAGCAGTACTCCAAAAAATAATACTCCCTAAATATCATAATTGGCATACCATTTGATGAGAAAGAGCATTGAGCTGCTTAGGCCTATTTAATATGAATGTTCTAACACTTGATGTCTCCTCCACCAAAACCTGACAACCGATAATAACAGTTAAAAAAGAAAAGGTTCACATTTGAATTTGGACAGGCATAAAAGATTCATCAAAATTGAGAAGAAACCGCGATCATCTAAACTAAATTTTATTTACTTCCTATGGGAAAGGTTTCAATTTAGTAAAAAGAAAAATAGATATGGCAAAATGAAAACCAGCAAACTAATTTAAAATAACAAGTGGAAGACTACAACGCAGAGCAGAATAGGATTGGACCTGATCGGTTCCGCCATTGATGGAAGAGATTTGAGCCATGGTGGTTCTCAGTTTCTTGGGAATTGAGACTGACTAGCTCAATACTGGAAATTTACTCCTGGAGCCGCGGGGCACTAAATATCCTTAAATTTTTCCCACTGACCGATCCGACTGAACACGTTTCTTCCGCCCAATTAGTTGGTCGGTCTTTCTTTTTATCTTCTCTCCTGATAATATATTACTCGCTCCTTTTCCTATTGTTTGAGATAGTTTGACTTGGTAGGAAGTTTTAAAAAAAAAAATGACTTGGTAGGAAGTTTAAAAAAAAAAAAAAGACTTATGAAAGTTGTGGTCTTAAAAACTTAAGGGATAAAAGGTTTGTGGAGTCATGCCATTTGTGTGGCTATAAAAGCTTCTCATTAAGGGCAAAAAGGGTAAAATGAAGAGTTTAAAGTTGAATTATTTTCAAATTTAGAAATGTGTCATTTATTTTGGAACAGACTAAAAAGGGAAGTACCTCATTTAATATGAAACAGAGGGAGTAGTTGGTTGGTCATAATTTATTTTACCTTTTTTTTTTGGTATAATAATATGGTATTTGAGACACAAATAGTGCCTTGAAGCAATAATAAAGTTATCTATGTGTGTGGCTTTTCTTCGAACCCTATGTTAATGTGACATGCTTGAACCACAATTAACTTAAATTTATACTTTATAAATCTTATATAATTTTGTTTTTCTAATTTCAAAATTTACGCTCAAGATTTCTAATTAAATATAGATGGATCATCACATCCTTTTGATTGTAATTTATTTTGCTTCCTACTTCCAAATACGTTCGCTAATTTTGTTTTAACACAATACTTATGTAGAAGGTTTATAAAAAAAATATTATAAGCTCATTTGAACTTTGAAGTGGTTTAATATATGGCAAATGAATAGAGGGGTGGGTATTTTTCTTAAGAAAATTTTACTCACACTTAATAATAATATGTATTATAACATTATATTACCACTAAATAAATAGGAAAGCAAAGTTTTACTTGTTGTAAAACTATTAATAAATATGTCCACTATTCTCACTACTTTCACCTATGATGTAAATAATCTCTCGCTACTCATCACTATTATGATTGTAACTCCCACACCTCCATAACTCCTCTCCATGATTTTCCCCATGGTCTCAATTGTTAATGTCATGTTTAAGACAATCATTGTGTAGCCTTCTATGTAATAGTATAAAGAGAGGCATGAAATGTGATATGGGACACACTTGAACACTTGATGAAATAAGAAATTTATCTCTTCTTCGCTTATTCTATTACTTACCTTCTTGTTTTATATTGTTACTTTGAGCTACATTTCTTAATATGTTATCAGCACGAAGGCTCTAACTTCAAGATTGAATTTCACTTGCAAGGTATATATCTACAACCTATTGTTTAAATTATCAAATTGTTGCTACGCATTTCTTTTATGTGGAATCTATTTACTCAATTAGCATTATGTATTGTCTCGTAAAAGGGAAAGATGACAATTATACTGAGTGCATTCTTAATGCCTAAATATGTTTAGTTTATAAACATAATACTAAGTCGTACCTGGACACATACAATTATCTATTATATTTTTAATGCCAATAGTTCACATGTTTATCTGATTGGTTAGAAATATTTTTTCTACTATTTTAATAGTGTATCAAATGACTTCCTATTTTTTTCTTATCATATCTTTTCATTCTTTCCTTACGACTAATGGCTTTCGGGAAAAAAACTATGTTTTTGTTTATTTTGAAGAATTATTATCACTTGTATATGCATGTAAAAGTTAGACCAAGTAATCTTGTTAGTTCATATAACGCTAATGCTGTATGGTGGTCCGGGCCCGGGCCTAAATGGGCTAAACGGGCCGGGCTAAACGGGCCTGGGCTTAGCGGTCCCAGGCTCTGGCGGTCCCGGGCTTCACCGTCCCGGGCTTCATGGGCTCAACGGGTGGAACCAGCCCGTGACGGGCCTAAGCCCATATGGTCCTGGGCTAAATAGGTCGGGCTCGTGGGCTTAGTGGGCCTAACGGGCTTTTTTATTTTCGGGCTTTTTTTTTAAATTTTTTTTTGTTTAAGGCAATTTCTTGTAAACCATATATGTATGTATATATATAAATTGCTCTTATACATGGCTATATAAATATATGTAGTATATATAATATTGAAATCTAATTATTAAAATGCTTGACGAAAAAGTAAAATAACAAAACAATAGTAAAACTAAATTGGCATGCATAATAAATTAATAACAAAGTACAACATGAAGCATAAATACGTCTAATAATTTTAAAATAACACAAATTGTTGAAAAATCTTAAAGACGAATTTGCGGATAAATACCCTCAACACAATACTTTATATGCCTCCTTAAAATGCATGTGGTACCCCCTGAACGAAAATTTAAGACTCTTCCACAGTTCTTGCACTTTAATATTTGGCCTTCTTCATTTTCTTCAAGCACTTCAAAGTGTTGCGAAACAAATAAGCGCACTCTTTCCGAACGAGGCATGATTTAACTTGAAATTTCAGATTGAGACTTGAAGCCTTGAAAATTGGAGATTGAGAGATTGAGAGAAATTTAGATTGAGAAATGAGTATTGAGTATTGAAATGAAGAAGAGGGAGGGGGGTATTTATAGTTGTTAGAGAAGGTTAGTTTTGTAAATTGAAAAAGAAAAAAAGGCTATTTGTGCAATATGACCGTTGGCAATGGTCATTGGGGGTGGGGCCCTCCTTTTGAAAAATCTTGTAATGTTTTGTAGTATATATAATATGTTAGTATATATATATATATATATATATATATATAATATATATATATATATATTATATAGTATGTTATGTATATATATTTTCATATGCAACTACTAAACTTTCGTACATATAATTCCATCTAGTTGGACAAGGTTTAGGAACCTTTCTTTCTCTAAGGCCAAATTCATCACATTTTTAAAATACTCTCTAAGTCTAGTTCTACGGTTTGAATAAAAAAGCCAATTAAGAGCCATTCTAACCTTTTCAAATTTCTAAATTTAAAATTCTCATACCATCACGACGATTAAATGGTAAATATGACAAATACTATCTTCCATGGAAACAATTACTAAATGCAGGATTTAGTGTTGTTGTAAGTATGCCTATAGCACTAGTGTTACTAGAAGCATTATCCTAGAAATTGCCATTATTTTATCTCTAATGCAAAAATATCTACAAATATCTGCAACGGTGTTACGCAACTTAAACTTACTTGTGTGACGTGAATTAATTATTACTATACGCAATAATGCGTTTTTGCATTATCCACTCCTCGTCTATCCAATGACTTGTAACAGTTAGATAATCACAGTCATTATTACTTCTACCAATATCAGTAGTAATAGAAATCCGATTAGTTATATGAGTAAATAAATACCGCAAATATTGTTCATATTCATGTTTATATTTATAAATATCGCTCTTAACTGTTGCGCGAGGCCAACCTTTATAAGTAGGATTAAAAAACTTTTCTAATATAATGCACAAAATTAGGGTTAGAAGGAAAAGTATAGGGTAAGCACATAACGGTGACCATCTTTGCTAATTCTTCACGATCTTTATTAGGATCGTAATATAAAATACCACCGGTCACAGTGTTAATTCCTGGTTGAACTAGATTTGAACCTGTACTAGGGTTAGCCGCAGTATCTACACTTGTCCCCTCTTGTTGCGCTTTCATTTGTAAATATTTAACTTTATCTCTAGGGTATGTTTGTATGTGCCTAGCCAAACTACCCGTACCGCTACGGTCTCCAGTATATTTATGCGCCAGCAATTTCCCACAAGTTTTACACTTAGCCTTATTTTGTTCTCTTACTTGAGTAAAAAAATTCTAAACTATTGATGTTTCTAGGCGTTTAGAAGGTTGTCTATTAAAAGTAGGGGTTTCTACAGGTGGTCGGGCGGGGCATCAGTTGGGTTATTAACAGGACTAGTAGGTGTATCATCTAAATTCGGTTGGGTTTCATCTACATCCTCATTTTTCTCATTATTTTCTAAGATAGTTTGATTAGGATAAAGAGCATTCATAACTTCTTCATTTAATTGTTCACCTGGTGCAACATTATGGCAAAATTCACTATCGGAAAATTAAAAACAAGGGTTATCACTATCAAGAATAATAGGAGCAGCAGGACGAGTAACAGGTCTGGGTCGGAGAGCCGGGGGAAGGGTAGTAGGTTGGCGACTACTTTCACCAATTTTAGCTTTTCCCTTACCACCAAATATTTTTTTCAAAGAAAATGCCATATTAATTACAATTATGCAAACTAAAACACACAAAAATATATTCTTAAAACTTAAGAGTTGGAACGAGTTTACCGAATTGCCGAACAACTTCTTGAAAATTGAAAATCGTTGAAGACACTTCAATTAAACAACTTCACAATTTTTCACGAAATTGCAATAATAAAATAAGCAATTATAGAAGAGAAATTAGATATAGATTGAGAGAGATTGAGAGAGATTGATGAATTGGTGAGTAAAAATAAAAGAATGAGAGGGTATTTATAGTTGAGAATTAGAAAAAAGTGTAATTATATAAAGTTTGGGGTTAAAATAAAGTTTGGAGGCCAAATGGCTATTTTTTAAAGTGGCCAACGGATAAATTTTGAAGGCCAACGGCTAGATTTTAAAAATCTGACCTTTGGTCTTTTTTTAAAAAAAAAAAAATTTTTTTTAAAAATACCTGTTGGAGCCCGTTAGGCCTGTTAGGCCCGGTTGAACCGGCCCAGGCCCGCCTGCCGGTCCCGGGCTTAGCGGTCCCGGGCTCGTGGGCTTATAGAAGTGAACCGGCGCGCCACGAGCCTCCTGCACCATTGGGGACCGGCCCACCAGGACCGGCCCGCCAGGACCGTTTAGCCCGTTAAGACTGCGGGTCCGGTCCTGGTCCCAGCCCAGCCCACCATATAGCATTATATAACGCTAATATTTATATTTTATTATTGTGGAATAACTAACTTATATATTTTTATGATGATTAACTGGTCAATTGATGTTATTATTTTTATGGAATTATGATCAAATTGACTATATTTGAAAATATCTTCGTTTATTTCTTTTTACTATTTCTAATTCATTTATTTCTTTGATAGTTTTTACTATGTCGAATTTGTCAAAGTTTGAGTTTGTGGCACTTGACATTTCTGGAAAGAATTACGTATCATAGGTTCTCGATGCTGAGATTCACTTAGCCGCTAAAGGTCTTGGTGACACCATTACTTAGGGTAATGAGGCATCAAGCCAGGACAAAGCGAACGCTATGATTTTCCTTCGTCATCATTTGGATGAAGGCTTGAAGGTTGAATATTTTATAGTGAAAGATCCACTTGAATTGTGGATTGGCCTGAAGGAAAGGTATGATCACATTAAGACCACGATATTGCCAAGGGCTCAATATGAGTGGATGCACTTACGGTTACAAGATTTTAAGACCGTAAGTGAGCATAATTCTGCTGTATTTCGAATAACTTCCCAATTAAAATTATGTGGTAATATTATCAATGATAAGGATTTGTTAGAAAAGACTCTTACGACTTTTCATGCCTCAAATATGGTGTTATAGCAGCAATACCGTAAAAGGGTTTTAAAAGTATTCTAAATTGATCTCATACCTTCTGGTGGCTGAGCAACATAATACCTTTTTGATGCAAAATCATGAAGCCTGTCCCACAGGGTCAGCTCCGATTCCTAAAGCGAACATGGTAGTGAGACGTGATAAGTCTGGGAAAAGACAGAATAATTATCATGGCCATATGAATATACGTGGGAATGGCAATGGCAAAAGACGATATAATAATTGTCATCGTGATGGTCGTGGCAAACGAGAAAATAATATGGGTTCTCAAAACGATCCTTCAAGAGGCAAAAGTGGTAATTGTCACCGCTATGGCATGAAAGGTCTCTGAAAAATTGAATGTCGTGAGCCTGAGCATTTTGTCAGGCTTTGTCAAAACTCTATCAAAAGAAAGGTAAATAATGTTGGAGCATCTTCTGCTAATGCCCCAATGGAGTCTCACTTGACATTTAAAATTGATTTTGAGGCAGGGCCTTCAAACAAAAATGATGATAATGTCGAGGCAAATCTTGCTTTGAATGATGATGATTTTGAAGGCCTAGATGATCTTACTCATCTGAAAGTTGAAGACTTCTTTGAGTATCAAAACTTAAGTTTGATCATTTTATTGGGGAATGCAATTATGTTGTCATTTTTATTTTTAGCGGTTTTTTGTCTCGTTTAGTTCTTTTTATTTTCAAGTAGTATTTAAGTTGTCTTATGTTGTTGTTGTTGTTATTTTCCGTATTTCTCATGGTGTACTTTTATTTTTTATGAAGAAAATAAAAAATTTCAGTATTCAATTGAATCCAAGATGATTAATGAAGCTTTATGCCTTTTGGATAGTGCTACAACTCACACAATATTAAGAGAAAAGAAACTTTTCTCTTATTTGGTAATGAAAAAGGCCTATGTTAATACAATATCTGGTAATACATAATTAATTGAGGGCTCTGGAAGAGCAGCCTTATTATTACATGGAGGATTGATATTGACTATTTATAATGCATTGTATTATAGTAAGTCTCAAAGAAACTTATTGAATTCCAAAGCTATTCCCATAAATGGCTACCATGTTGAGACTTCTAACGAAGGAAAGGTTGAATACCTTTATATTACTACAATAAAAGCGGGGGAGGAGGGGGGGGGGGGGAGGGAATGTGTGCATGAAAAATTACCCCTATTTTTCTTCTGGGTTGTACCATACTAACATTAGTGTGGTTGAATCACATGTCATAGTAAACAAAAGGTTTACTACTTCTAATAATTTTATCATTTGGCATGACCGATTGGGCCATCCCGGTTCTAACATGATGTGCAGAATAATAGATAATTCAAATGAGCACACATTGAGAACAGAAGATTCTTCAATTTAAGGAATTCTCTTGTGCTGCTTGTTCTTAAGGAAAATTGGTTATTAAACCATCAGCAACTAAAGTTGGGATTGAATCCCCTGCATTTCTGGAACGTATACATGGTGATATATGTGGGGCTATACACCCTCCATGTGGATCATTCAAGTATTTTATGGTCTTGATAGACACATCTACAAGATAGTCACATGTGTGCTTATTGTCAACTCGCAATATCGCATTTATGAGATTGTTGGACCAAATAATAAGGTTAAGATCATAATTTTCAGATTATGCAATTGAGATAATTCGTTTTGATAATGCTGGTGAATTTACATCTCAGGTCTTTACTGATTATTATATGGCCACTAGAATAAAATTTGAGCATCCGGTTGCTCATGTTCATACTCAAAATGGTCTAGCAGAATCGTTGATTAAACACTTCCAATTAATAGCTAGACCATTGCTAATAAGGACAAAACTTTCTCTTTCAGTGTGGGGACATGGTATTTTGCATGCAGCAGTACTTGTGCGCATAAGGCCAACCAATTATCATGAAGTCTCCCCATTACAGTTGGCTTTTGGTCAGAAGCCAAACATTTTCCATCTAAGAATTTTTGGGTGTGCGGTATATGTTCCAATTGCTCCAGCACAACACACAAAGATGGGTCCCAAAGAAGGTTGGGAGTATCTGTTGGTTATGAATCTCCTTCTATTATTAAATATCTGGAGCCCATGACAGGAGATTTGTTTACAATCATATTTGCTGATCGTTTTGATGAATGAGTTTTCCCAACATTAGGGAGAGAAAACAAATAGTTGGTAAAAGAGATATATTAGAATTTATTATCTCTATCTCATTTGGATTCTCGTACAAATCAATGTGACCAAGAAGTTCAAAAGAACATATATATGCAAAATGTTGCAAATCAATTGCCAAATGCATTTACTAACCTTCTAGGGGTTACTAAATTGCATATTCCGGATGTAAATGCTACAATTCGAGTTGATGTCCCAGTTGGACAGTATGATAATGCAAATGAGTCTAGGACACACCTTAAACGTGGTAGACCAATCAGTTCCAATGATAAGAATCCCCAAAAAAAGAAAATGAGCAAATGATCAAGTTGATCATAACATGGAGGCAATTGCTCAAGAGGAGCAGAAAGACGTAACAATTGATAAAACCTCACAGGAGGTTCTAGTACCTGGAAATGATGAAAATGAAGAGATCCCAATAAGTTATGTCTCTACGGGAAAAAGTGAAACCAAAATCATGTTGTTGTTAACAACACATTTGCAATGTTGCAGTTGAAGTAATGCAACAATATGTGGATCTTAAGCCAATGAAGTAATGCAGGATAAGAATCCCTAAAAAAAAGGAGCAAATGATCAAGTTGATCATAACGTGAAGGCAATTTCTCAAGAGGAGCATATGAAGTAATGTTGCAGTTGAACCAATGCAGGATAAGAATACCCAAAAAAGAAAAGGAGTAAATGATCAAGTTGATCATAACGTGGAGGCAATTGCTCAAGAGGAGCATAAAGACATAATAATTGATAAGACCTCACAGGAGGTTTCTAGTACCTGGAAATGATGAAAATGAAGAGATCTCAATAAGTTATGTCTGTCACGCCTCCTTTTTTACCACCCGAGAGGGGGATATAAGGGAGTTTTTCCAACTGAAGTGACATAAATCGAAATGGAATTATTTTATTTAATTTATCAGAGTCGCCACTTGGAATAGTTTATTATGGTGTCCCAAGTCACCGGTTTATTTTAAATCCCAAATCGAGGAAATTACGACTTTATTTAAAAGTCTGCAAATCAGAAATTCTAGATAAGGAATTCTGTTAACCCGGGAGAAGGTGTTAGGCATTCTCTGGTTCCGTGATTCTAGCACGGTCGCTTAAACTATTAAAATTGGCCTATTATCTGATTTACTACATGTTTTAACTTATTGTGCATTTTAGATTCTATAACCGCTTTTAATTATTTTAGGAAGATTCAGTGCTATTTAAAACGCGTCATAAATCACGATACATGAAATGCACCAACACGCTTTATTTAATATTGTTGAAGATTGAAATTGGGTCACATAAAATGTACACTTGGATTTTAATAATTAAAAATCACAACTACGTCACGGGAACCGTACCCGTAGCTATGATGAATTATTTAAAGAACGCGCCTAAAGCTACTACGAAGGTTCAATTTTAATAGCAACATTTATGAGGGCCATGGATGATTTAATTGATGGCACGCCTCAAACCTTTTCTATAAGTATTATCTCTTGGTCTAATTTTTTGAGGGCCATGAATTATAGGTTGGTTTGGCATGGCATGCCCCAATTTATTTTAACTAAGGGAGTTTATTTAAATAAGTCTAAGGATCCTAATTGAAGTTCAAATTAAAATTTTCTTAACTTAAGGCTAAGCTCTCCAATTATTCTTGAACAATTATTTTGGGCCAACGATGGCTCACTACTTAAACAATTCAGCTTTGAAAGCTGTAATTGGGCTCATGATTTTGGCCCAGAAGTCAAAAGGCTTCAAGATATCGTACTGAATCTGAATAAAGCTGCCCACATTGGGCTTAAGTTTAGGCGGGCCCAGTTGCTATGTGTTTTCTAGCTGGGCCTATCTACCTTTGCATTTCTTAGCCATAGTATATGCTTAAATCAAAAGCTGTAAGTGAAATTCGCTTTTACATATAAAAATCAGAATAAAAAACACAACTCAAGTTTGAAAATTAATTAAACTACACATGATTTGCAAGACATAAGACATGTATTTATCCCATTACTCACAAAAGAAGCATCTACGACTGGGCCAAGCTATTGGGTTCAATGCCCAGGCCCAATGGCCTAGGCCCAGACTTGTCACAATTAGTTTTTCTCCATCTGGGCTAATATGAAAGTCTGGCCCATCTTTGAACCAACAGAAACGGGCCTTGAAAATCTCGCCCATGGCCTTGGCCATTGCATTACTATGCTTGCAAATATTCAATAACAACGTAATTACACATCTAGCAGCAGTTGTTTTAAATCATGGAATCAGAAATTAACTTATTACAGTACTCCAAATGAAAGGAAAATTTCCTGAATTAGAACATTACTTTATAACCTATTAATACATGAAATAACTACATAAAAGAAACTAATATATTACAAATTTCTGTATAATTAACAACCTAAAGAATCCCCTGCCTCTTTTGGACATGACTTGTCCTTCAAAAGCTTGGTCTCTTCTTGTGTTTAGAACAGCAGGATTCAACTTTTAGCTTTTGAGCATGCTGATTCGGTCAACTAGTGACCAAATTTGCAAGTACTAGCCCAAGGTTAGCTAACAGCTTTGTGGCCATTCTCATGCCAAAAACAACAAAAAATATCATACAAATTTCAGTACATTATCAACTATCGTATCTAATTCTGGGCTTTAACACATGTTGATTTGGCCAATCAGTGGTCAAATCCACAAGTTATAGCCTACTTGATTTCAAACAAGGCAAACATTACAATAAGGTCGTTTATAAGCAAGAAAGGCATGAATAATAGCTTTAATAGCTAAAATCAAAGAAAATCAGCATAGAGTTCCATCTTAGCAAGTCCAGGTTTTGACATTTTTAAGAAGACTACATGTATCAAACTTACACAAGTGTTCATATCAGTATATTTTCATTTCTTGCAATCATTTCAGCTAAATTCAAAATATGTTAATCACACATACACAAAGGCACTTATTAAAGATGGCTTTTATCAAAGAAACCTCAACTAAAGATCAAACACACAGGGAAGATGAGACTAACTGCTCTCCTTAAGAAAGAGCACAGGCAAGTATATGCAGCAAAGAAACACAAGAAATTCAAACATAGGCATAGTCAGTGAATCAGTAAGCTGAATAGCTTCATTTTTGTAAATTCTAAAAGAGCTACAAATGTGTTTTGGGCGTATCTAACAGCAGCAGTAGCGACAAAAAGACAGAAGAATAGATTCTGAAACTTGAAAGGAATAAAGAATAGCAACTGGACAGAACAACAGCAACCAAAATCCCAGAATTTTAGACCCAAAACCAACAACTTGAAACCAGAAATACCCAGCTAAATAACCCAAGAAAACTTTCTATTTCAAACCATTTCTAACTTGTAAACAAGAAGGAGAACTATTGGAAATTTTTCTAAGGTTTTCTGAAATCTGAAATTTTCAGAGAAAAGAGGAATTTTATGCAGAGAATAATACTAATGATTGCTAATGATCGTGTATGATTGTATATGTGTGAGTGAGGGAATGTTTCCCTTTTATAGAGTGCATAGAAAGCATCCAAAGAAAGGAGTATTCTGACCTAATTCCTTATACTGCAGAATAGTACAACATTTCTATACAGTTGTCCGTCCTTTTTCTTATCCAATTCCAGCATTTTGTGCTAAGGATAGGGACAGCTGTGATATTCTTAGAACATTCTGATATTCCCTCAAGGTAAAACCCCAATTTGCCCTTCTAAATTCTGCTTATTTCATCTTTACCTAGACTCTTTTGGTTCAATTAAGTCCCTAAGGTTCCTATTTGTTGGCAAATCAGAACCAACACCACAAGACAAAGTTAACACGAAAGAAAAGATCAAAGGAATAAATTATTGAGCAACTAACCCTTTAAATTACCTAAATTCATTTGACATGAACAGAATCAGAAATGAAACAAACACTGAAGAAAATTTAAACCTAATATTAGCACGAGTTTCAGAGGAAAATTATTAAAACCTAATTAAAAACTTAAACCTACGTACAAGTAATGAAACTAGCAATTGAAGAAAGAAAAGGAGAACCTAAACCATGTGGCTAAATCAGACATAGAACCAATTGAAAAGAAACAAACCCTTAATTACTCTACCATATTGAACTAACCTGACTTAATTAACCTAAATGCATCGAACTATATTTAATTAAAACGATTAACTAAGTAAACTTATTTTACTCAAATTTAAACAAACCAGCAATCAAAACAAACAAGATTGACACATAACTAAAAGAAAAGAAAGAAGAAACAGAGACAAACTGATTTTGGCCATGAATGTGATGACGAACGAAGCAAGCCAACGAATCGACGAAGCTGACAAGGTTTGGCCGGCCAGTGGGTACTTGGTCGGAATCCGGTAGGTCATGAAATCAGCCAAAACTAATGATAATCGATTGTTCTTGTGAAGAACAATCGATTAGCATAAACTTTGGCTCAAATCGATCCTTCGAGACTGTTGAAACCAGAATAGGAGCGGGTTTGGGTTTTTCAGTTTTCCTTTGGGATCTCAGATTTGAACATTGACAGTGTTAAGGGTGATTTGAGGAAAACTGGTAGTGGATTTGGGAAGAAGGGGAGGTGAGGAGTATATGGTATGAATTTGGTGGTGTTTGGAGCACTTAGGTTTTTCGGGGCGGGGGGTATTCGGACACTTTTATACAAAAGACTCGCCCAGTTCCGAGCCGTTGGATCACAAGGATCCAACGGTTATGATTGATGGGCGATGAAACGGGGTCGTTTGGTTAAGTGGGGGAACTGGACCGGGCATGTGAGATTGGGCTTAGGTGATTTGGGGCGAATTTGGGTAGTTTTTTGGGCTAGTTTTGGTATAGCTGGCCCAATTCCGAGATTAAAAACTCCTCTTTTGCTTATTTCCTTTTCTTTTTCTTTTTATTTTCTTTAATTAAAAATCCTAAAATTAAAATCCTAAATTACCTAAATTGTAAAATTAAACCAATTACCTAATTACAATAATTATAAAAGTTACTTAATTCTAAATTAAAGGAAAAAAATCAATAACCTAAAAATTAAAAGGTAAAAAATGTAAAATGAGCTATTTTGTGATTTTCAATTTTTATAAATCAAATAATTACTGATTAATCCTAAAAATGTAAAAACAAAGCCTAAATGCAATGCATGGTATTTTTGATATTTTTTTATGATTTAAATAAAAATTAAACATGCAAAAATGCAAACAATTAATAAAATTATACAAAAACTCCTAAAAATGACAAATAATTAAGAAAAAAAAATCTATTTTCTTGGAAATTTATAGGAGTATTTCATATAGGTCAAAAATCACATGCTCACAATGTCTCTACGAAAAAAGTGAAACCGAAATAACGCGTTGAAGTAATGCAACAAGATGATATTGAACCAAAATCTGTCAATGAATGCAGATAGAGAAATGACTGGCCAAAATGGAAAAATGCAATTCAAGCGGAATTGGCCGCACTCGAAAAATGTAAAGTTTTCGGACCAATAGTTCGAACGCCTAAAGATGTCAAGTTAGTGGGGGTACAAATGAGTTTTTGTGCGAAAACGAAATGAGAAAGGTAAAGTTGTAAGACATAAAGCACGACTGATGGCATAAGGGTTTCCGCAAAGGCCTGTCATTGATTATACAGAGACATATTCTCATGTGGTAGATGCAATTACCTTCAGGTATCTAATAAATCTGGCATTCCATGAAAAGCTTGATATGCTGTTGATGGATGTTGTCACAACCTATTATATGGCTCATTGGACAGTAAATTTTTTATAAAAATCCCTGAAGGATTTAAATTCCTAAAGCACATAAAAGTTCAAGGGAAACTTATTCAATAAAGCTTTCAGAAATCCTTATACAGATTGAAGCAATCAGGGAGGATGTGGTACAATCGCCTTAGCGAGTATTTGCTAAAGGAAGGGTACAAATATGACCCTATTTGCCCTTGTATCTTTATTAAGAGGTCTGGATCTAAATTTGTCATTGTAGCTGTGTATTTTGAGGACTTGATTATCATTGACACTTCAAAAGAGCTTCCGAAGGCCGTAGAGTGTTTGAAGAAAAAATTTGAAATGAAAGATCTTGGAAGATAAAATTTTATCTTGGCCTACAAATTGAGCACGTGACAAATGGAATATTTGGCCATCAATCAACATATACTGAAAAGGTTTTAAAGCGATTTTACATAGATAATGCACATCCATTGAGTACCCCAATGGTTATGAGATCGCTTAACATAAATAAAGATCCATTTAGGCCTCAAGAAAATGATGAAGAGCTTGTTGGTGATGAAACTCCATATCTTAGTGCAATTGGGGCACTGATATATCTTGCCAAAAATACCCGAACAGATATTGCTTTTGTAGTAAGCTTGTTAGCAAGATTCAGCTCCTCCCCAGCAATAAGACATTGGAATAGTGTTAAGCATATATTTAGATATCTTCGGGGAACTATAGATATAAGATTCCTTTATTCTAATAAATTCAAGTCAGAAATGATTGGCTATGCCGATGCAGGTTATTTGTCTGATCCATATAAAGCACGATCTCAAATGGGCTATTTGTTTACATATGGAGGTACAACTATATCACGGCGTTCAATGAAACAAACAATCATTGCCACATCTTCAAATCATGCTGAAATAATAGACATTCATGAAGCTAGTCGGGATGTGTTTGGTTGAGATCAATGACTATTCAGGACATGTGTGATTTACTTATGAAAAAAGATAATCCAACTACACTATATGAAGACAATGCTGCTTGCATTGTTCAACTGAAAAGAGGATACATCAAATGAGACAAAACAAAGTACATTTCACCGAAGTTCTTTTTCACGCATGCTCTTCAACAAAATGGTGAAATTAATGTTCAACAGATTCGTTCATGTGAAAATTTGGCTGATCTGTTCACTAGGGAGTTACCAACTTCAATATTTGAGAAGTTGAGTCAGAAGATTGGAATACACCGTTTTCGAGAAAAAAAGTGATGTTTTCATGAGGGGAGTAAGATATGCAATGTACTCTTATTCCCTTAGCCTAGGCTTTATCCCACTGAATTTTCCTGGTAAGGTTTTTAACGAGGCAACAAATAAAGCGTATTACAGATATGTGTACTATTTTTCCTTCACTAAGATTTTTTTCCACAAGAATTTTTCTTAGTAAGGTTTTAACGAGGCATATTATCTATTTTTGGACATCCAAGGGGAAGTGTTGTAAAACTATTAGTAAATGTGGATGTTCACTACTCCCACTACTTTCACCCATGATATAAATAACCTCCTACTACTCATCAATATTATGATTGTCAGGGGCGGATCCAACCCTTTGGTACCGGATTCAACTGAACCATGCGCGACCCGACGAATTTTGTGGCCTAAAGCCATATTTTACGAGGGGCCTCAATTTTTTTGTTAATTTTTTTTTTAAATTTAAAGTCCATTTTCCTAGTTCTTTTAGATACAAAGTTATTAATAATTTTTTTATAATCAATTTTTTTCTAATAATTCCTTCTCAAGTGACAATATAGTTAATCTATTTAACCTCTCTTCAGACATTATTGAGCTTAGTTAGGATTTTATTAATTTTAATTTTGAAAAACTTCGTTTTACTGAATTAGCGGTAATAGGAGTTATTAACATTATTCTATAAGCAATATAGACATTTGAAAAAGAATCAAATCTTTTTATTTGGTTGAATATATCAATTAAACAATTATCTTCTAACTATACTATTTTTCTAACACTTTTAATTTAGAAAATAAATCTAAATTATCAATATCAATTGATTATTATGCTTGAAGGAACACTCAAGATTAAGGCAGTAACAACATCAACAACAACAACAACAACTACCCAATAAAATCCCACCAGTATTTTTCTAAATTTTCATCATCTGATGATCTCAGTTTTTTACGCTAAATAGAAAACAAAACATATTTTCATATGCTTCAAATTGTTCAAATCTATTTTGAATTGAAAAACTAGTCTTGTCTACTATGTATAAAAAGTAATTAACTCTAAAGGACTCTTCGAGAGATTTTGAGATTTCAATATCAATATTCTCGTCAAATTATTTTTTTTCTATATATCACACGTTTCTTCCGAAGTTCGGATTTGATTTTCATTTCAAATGCAATTTCCTTGGCAGAAATCATACTAGTTGCAAATCCTTTACCCCTTAAGCTTTCAAGACTATAAGTTTTAAGTCTTTTTTCTTTTTCTTAAACTCCGTGGCGAGTCAAACAACCTCATCTAAATTAAAACATATGGAGTTATATAATGTATTAGGTGTAACAAAAAATGGGCCCCCCACAAATGTGGGGCCTAAATCCTGCTTTAGGGTAAGGCCGCCCCTGAATTGAACCTAATGCTTTTTGTGCGGAGTATAAATTTATATGTAAAAAATTACTAAAATTACAACATATAGTAAGTATGAACCGATACTTTTAAAAATAAAATTGGTTTGAACCCATAGAATTTAAATTCTGTATCGGCTTCTAAAGTTGTAACTCCTGCACCTCCGTAACCCATCCCTTGATCTTCGCCCATGATCTCAATTGTTATTGTCATATTTAAGACAATCATCTTGTAACCTTCTATATAACAATATAAATAAAGGCATAAAATGTGATATGGGACACACTTCAACACTTGATGAAATAAAAAAGTTACTTCATATTCTATTACTTTATCTTCTTTATTTTATATTGTTACTTTGAGCTACATTTCTTAATACCACTTTTTTTTTTAACCTCCTCTTATTTTTGCGCCCTATTACTTTTTCCTTTATCTTTTTAAGTGTGTAAAAAAGGGAGAATAATTGGTTTTATAATAAAATCAGAAATTCCATTTCTTCACCAGCTCTAACTGACAGAATCTTGCCAAAATTCAACGCCCCTCACTCCCTGCAAATCCATCTCACTGCAAACTCCACATCCAATTTGGAGCTATTATACTCTGTTACTATTAATCTGAAGAAATTGCAAAAAAAAAAAAAATATGGGATCAGTGTTTGATGAAAAAGATTTCTTGGCATGCTGTGGGAGCACTAAATTCGGAAAGGAGATGGTAGCAGCTGCCCCCTTTTCCACTCTCCAAGATTCCATTCGTGCTGCCAGACATATCTGGTTCAACAAGGTTTTGTACATATACCCATTTCATCTCTGCCCATTATTTTTTTCTTTCTATTTTATCTTATATATACAGCTGTTAATTGATTGGTAACTTGGTCAGGTTGATGTAAATGGATGGCTTGAAGCTTTTGCTGCTCATCCACAAATTGGTCAAAGCCCTTCCAAGAATCACCAAAGCCCTACTTTTGCCCAGTACAGTCCTCTGTTTCCCTAAAAGTTTGCCTTTTTTGTTTCTTTATTTGAAGATTGTGTGGAAGTTCAATGTTATGCTAAGTTGATTTTGGGAAATGAATTTCTTACGCCCACAATCTTTTATTTTTAATTTTGGCTTTTAACAGTTGATAAGATCTTGATGCTTAATCGGCTAGAAAGTAAATCGCGATCATGATCCCTGCTAAAGTGGTCATGCTGCATTTAAAAAGTTTTATTTATTTATTTATTTTATTTTATTCAAATGTAGGCTCCTTGATGTTAGGTATTTGAAAGAGAAATATCAAATTTGTTAATACATAACATTCTACAGCCGTGTAGTATCTAAGATATTAGTTAAGAAATTCTAGAATTATCTAAATTCTGAAAATTGACTTTAGCATTTTTACATTTGCATTTGAAGCTATGTATAACTAGAACGTAACTTCTAGAAATTAAATGGTATTGCATCGATTGTCGTAACAAACTTGAATAAATAATGCTAATCGCTTGCTTCTTTTGGGAACATCTTTTATATGTGTATCTATTGTCAGATATGATCGTTTTTTATCTTATCTAATTTTGTATGACCGTTCATCCATTTTAATGTTTGTATTTATGGGACACTGAGCTATATGTTGGCCTTAGAGGCCTAACATTCAAACCAGCAAAATTGCTACGATGGATGTGCTTTGAGAGAACTGCTTTACCGCTGTTGTTCTGTCCTGTGGCTTCCCCATCCCCACCCTCCCGTCCGTAGACCTACAATTTTTACGATTTCATCTTCTCAAGCTATATGCTAATACCTTGTCAGACTGGAAGGTAAAGTTCAGTGTCTCCTTTTACAGGTGGAGTAAGGGAGAGCAGTCAACAGCTCTGGCCACTGCTACTGATTCTACATTACAGGTGTTTTGATCTAAAGTTATATGCCTATAGAAATCTATGAATCAAATGCAAAATAGTGTGGTTACCCTTTTCTATTGTTGATTGGGCCAAGTAGGTTAACTTTTTATTTTGTGCAAAAAAAGTTGAGAGTTTGCTTCATAATTGATATTGCAGGAACTGTTTGAGTGGAATGCTCGCTATAGGGAGAAGTTTGGATTTGTCTTCTTGATATGTGCTTCAGGGAGAAGTACCCCTGAGATACTTGCAGAGTTGAAGGTAAAGTCTCTCAATTTGAAGATAGAAAGATTGCATATATTTTATAGTAACCTCAATTATAATCAGGCATGTTATAATCGTATAGTTTTTAGAGCAAAGCTTTTAACTTTAGAACATGAATCATTTGAGTTAAAAAAATTCCATCTAATATTTAAAGCAATTCTTCAGTGATGAAGGCGTAGCAATTCTGTTTCACTCCCCCTGATGTCAAGACAGACTTTCATCCTGAATTCTATCTTGTGCCAAAGTTTGATATCCTTACAACATTATAAGGAAATCACCAGAGTTTGATCCCTTTGTTGGCTCACAGTGCATTGAGATACATAAAATAACTATGATTGATGTGAGAATGCCGAGTCTGACCTCCATCCTCTTGCATCATAAAAGGGGTGATCTTTTGAGGTCAGTCATGAGCTGTGGGAGAAGATAGTAGCGGACCAGAACAAATTCCCATTATCTAATTCTGATAGAACTTATAAAGGTTATGCGTGTGAATGTGATACATCACAAATACTTTAGCATTTCTTCATACTCCTTTCTGCAGCTCTCTTGGCACGTGATAACTTTTACCATGTGCTAAACCTGTCTTGCGTAAAGCTCCACCTAGCCATCCATAGTGAAATGGAAATTGCTCCTTATCATATCTCTGTTCATTAGGATACTCTCACTGGAATATTATGACAGTTCAGCTTTTGAGCAGTCTATGGGTCCATTCAACAATCTTTTTGAGAATATACGTGAACAAATAAGTATAGTCCAACCATTTCCTTAATTTCATTGGAGGGATTTGTATTCATTGGACGAAGCTATTACATTGTCCATTTTTCTGCCAATGGAGAATGTTATTTTTCCACAAGGGTGTCTTTTGTCCCTCGCTTTTTCTAACTGCATAAGAGCCATATTCTCTGATGGCCTTCAATCAAGGTCCTTGAGATTTTTAAATATCAGGAAGTAGACTATGTAGGCCGTTTTTCTGAACAACAGACTATTTGGGTTACTTTATCTACTGAGGGCAATGGTGAAATAAACTTGTTATCTATTTTGTCATTTAAATACTGATCCATATTCCATTTCAACTTTACCTCTTGTAGATACGGTACCAGAACAGACCAATAATTGAGTTTGAGATTGCAGCCCAGGAGCAAATGAAAATAACTGAATTACGCCTTGCCAAACTCTTCACAGAGAAAGCAGATACTGCACCAACAATTAAACCGTTGGCTACAACTAATATTGCGAGAAAAGCAGAAGGTGATTTCATCTTTTTATTTCTGTTAATCATTTATTTTAATTGTTTTTGTGTGATTCGTTATCTTAATCTCAAATTTTTCGAAGTTGCTCCTTATTCTCCCACTATGAGGATTTTTGCTTCACCTTTGCATAAAAGTCTTTTCAACAGTTCTCTAAATGATGTGAGCACAATATATTTCAGATCTTCTCTTCCTAAACTTTACTGTTGAAGGACTTCAAATCTACTCTATGGTCTGACTTATGAATCTTGAGTCATCGGAGATGTTAGCAATTGGTTATCCCCTTGTTTCCTGCAGTTTGGAAACATGCCATCTGCAAAATACCTTCGCCTGATCTTCTCAATTACTCAATTTTCTGATGCATCTTCTTGAGAAACTCTATTTCAAGTATGCAGTGATGATAACTATTATAAAGTTCGGAAAGTATTTATAATATCCCGAAAATAGCATTTCCATATGTTACATTTTCCATTACATTTTTCATTGAACCTTAAATTGTAGAAGATCGTGTGAACATTATTGGAGCACATTTGACTGCTGCAACTGGAGATGCTGGAGCAAAACCAGCTCATATTCCAAATAGAACTCGCCCGCCCATCACAACCCATGTTCTTGATACTAGTCGTGGATGTCCAGCGAGTGGCATTGAAGTGCAACTAGAGATGTGGAAAGACAACCAAACAAGACCACAATTTGGCAAAGCAAATATTGGTGGGTGGAAAGTACTAGGGTCTTCAGCTACGGACAAAGATGGTCGAAGTGGTCAGTTGATGAATATGGTTGAAGCTTTGGCTCCAGGAATATACCGGATAAGTTTCAACACAGGTGAGTATAATCCTGATGGATTCTTTCCCTATGTCTCTATTGTCTTTGAGATCAGAGAGTCCCAGAAATGGGATCATTTTCATGTTCCTCTTCTGCTCTCTCCATTCTCATTCTCCACATATCGTGGTAGCTAGTTTAATAAGGTGGTTGGTAAGTGTTGAAAATTTTCACGAGAATAATACTGTATTTTATTTGGATGAATGAATCACTTACCCTTATGCTTTGCCTGGAAATTGTATTTCTTCTATCAGTTTGTGTTTCCAGATTAAGCTACAAATTGACATAGTGGTTGTAAATATAAGTGTTTCTTTTTCCAGATTAGCTAGACAATAGTTATTGTAGATACTATAATTTCAAATCTTCTTTAAAAACCTATAGAAAAACATTATGAGGTCAACTTTAAGATACTTTTAAAAGAAGGGGGTAAATTATTCTTTTTCCTAAGGTATTTTAACAAGTGGAATTCATTGTGTCAAATTTTTTATCAATTTAAGTACGCGCTGGAGCTCCATTGGTGTCAAGACAAATATGAGATGATTTGCTAATAACAATAGCATTGACATCTACAAACATTAACATCATAAAATACATCACAATCAGCAGAACTAAAATTTCTTTTCCACTTTATGTATATTTCCTTCCTTTTCCCCCCTCTCTTTTCCTAGCTAGTAAGTACTAGTTCGGGATTGTTTCTTGATTAAAGTCTCTTTGCACTAATTTTCCATAAATCAAAATGCAAATGAATAAGGAAAGTTACTCTTTCTCTTTCTCTGTCTTTTTATATTTTTTACGAACCATAAAGAGGTGGAAGTTTTTTTATTAATAAGGAAAATTACTTCATTTTCCTGCTTCGTCTTTTTTCCTCTTTTGTTTCTTTCCAAGAATATATTTATAATAATACATAATACGTACCTGTAAAATTATAAATAGGGGTCGCTCGGATCCTCTTCTATGTACAATTATAAATTTTCCCTTCTTACATTCTTCTCTTTAGCTTCGAATCCAAAATGTCTTCTCAAACAACTAGTTTGAATAATATTCCTGGAAATAATATTAGTTACGACGATGGCGGAAATATATTGGATAATCATGGTTGGCATGCCCCAAATAAAGCCGTTTGGGGTGTTATAGCCCTCGTTTTTCTGCTTTTGCTCTTGGGGATCATCTACATAGTTAGAACCAAAAAATCCTCCAAAAATACTGAGCCAAACGATAGTAATGATGCTAACGTCTAAGGTGTAGAGGGGAAGAAATTAGAGAAGCTATATACTTCGACAGTCTTTTAGTTTTTCATATTATGTCAACTTTATTTTTAATTTGTTTCTTTTATTACATTGTTTATGGAAGAGTGAGAGAAATTGTTCTGTGTGTTTTCTTTCCTTCAAATTAAGTTTTTGCGTTTAATGAAGTTATGATTTTTACTATTGTGTATTATAATATGCGAGTCTGCTTTTTTTTTCTTCTTCATAATATATATGTTGGAACAAGGTTGGAGAGTACTCCTTATGCTTTTGGCCTCCTATCAAACTACTAGCTTAGATATTTAGAAGATTAGTACATGCAATTTTATAGAAGAGATGTTAAGCTATAAAAAAAAGGATTTGGTTGAACCCCTAAAACTAGACATAACATAATTTGAAGAGAAATAATAAACCCGAAAAACTCTTCTCTTGTCTTTGTTTCTTAGTGTGTTATTTAATTCTTTTTAGTTTTCTTGAACTTTAATATATTTTTTATATTTTTTGTGTTATAATACTATATTATTAATTTACAAATTAAAAAATTTAAACATTTGTGGGGCTTATTCCCATGTCTCGAAGCTTACGCCTCGCCTCGTATTATGTGAAACGGCTCGCCTTCCCGCCCTCGGCTTTCAAAACACTGCGTGGGTACATATAATTCATGATTTCGGGACATTTAGATTTTGATGCATGACATGGGTAATGAGAATTTTTATTATGGTCAATTATTATTGGATGAATTTACGTTGGGGAGTATGTTTTCTCTTATACGTTGGAAGAGCAATCAAAAATTGAACCGAAGAATCGGGTATATATTCTCACTCGATTGGTCTTGCGCATTCGAGTGAGTGATTACTTAAATCCTAGAGTAACTGTTTTTAACATGAAATCACATGGACTAAAAGATATTTTTCGATGCATAAATTTGATTTGATAAGAGATATGATCAGACCCTAATGAATATGTTGAAAAGTTGCATTACTGGGACAAGTAAAGACAGCCTTATGCATAAAGCATCACACGTTAACGCAAGGTTCGAATAAAAGCTATAAAAAGTGTGATATAGACATCATATTCTAACGCAAGCATTAATAATTGCTTCTACGATAATGAAATTATTTGGGGAAAGAAGTACAGACACTTACGAGTTATGCTAATCTGTTAGATGTAGTGTTTATATTTTTGTGTTACATGGAGAGGAGTTGGATCAACCTAAACTGGTTTACAAGTGGTAATTGAAACACAATCACAGTTTCAAAAGTAATCGAAATTTAGTCACTTTTCATGTAAAAGATAAATCTGAATAAAAACATTGTTCAAAATCCGGAAAATATTCCAACATAATATGCTGGAGTTCGAATTTTTACATGTGAACTTCCAGCACGTTAATTTCACAATGTGCTGGAGTTCCAACTTAACATGCTGGAAGTCAATAAATAGGTGCTCCAATCTCCAATATATTATGCTGGAATTTTTCGTGTGCTGGAGTTCCAACATAATATGCTAAAAGTTCATACACAGGTGTTCCAATCTCTAGTATATTATGCTAGAACTTTCTGTGTGCTGGAGTTCCCTACATAATATGCTAGAAATTCATACACAGGTGCTCCAACTTTCTGTTTTGCAGCAAAATATGACTATTTTTCAATAACTTTACAAATCCTGGCTTTTTTTTAGTTACCAGTCCGAAAATTGATTAACCTGTACTATTTTGAGCTAAGCTCTCAGTACTCAAATTGACACATATATATAGGTTCTGAAAATTAGATATATAAAGTCGCAGAATTCTTTTTAGGAAACTAGACTTATAAATTAGTAAGACCTTGAAAAATGTTACATAGAGAATAGAGTGACAAGTCAATGTATCCCAGAGGTACTATATTCGATTTTCATCGTACCTGTCATTTTTCATTTTCTCTATCCGAGTCTGCCACAGCAAAAGGAAAAAGAAAAAGGATTATTGCATCGTATAGCCTGTTTTGAGGCTATTTTTTTAATTCTTTCTTTTGTTAGCGTTCTGGACTAAATTTGCTTTAAAAATTAATTGAGTAAATTATTACTTTTTGCGACAAATTTAATTCGCTGAACTAATGGGAGGAGCACTTATAGAATGATCTCAAAAAGGTCATCCTAATATTGACCAGCTTCCATAAAATTAACATTTGTAAATTATTACTTTTTCTTTCTTACTTTATGTATGGTTAATTCACTTTATTGATTTGAAGTCTCTTTGCCCTATTTCCATAAATCTTCAAGGCAAGTATATGAATAAGGAAAGTTGACTGTTTCGCTCTCTATATTTTTTTTCACGAACCACAAAGAGGTGGATTTCTTATATTAATAAGGAAAATTAATTAGTTTTTCCTACTTCCTCTTTCCTCTTTTGTTTCTTTCCAAGAATTATTCTTATGAAACTATATATAGGGGTCTCTTCCACCCTCCTAGCTCTATGTACTACTATATAAATTTTCTCTGTAGGTAGTTGAATTCAAAATGTCTTTTCAAACAACTGGTTTGGAGAATATTATTCCTGCAAATAATAGTGTTTATGGAGGTGGAAATCAGGGAAAAATGAATTCTGATGGTAAGCATGTCCCAAATAAAGCCCTTTGGGGTGTTTTAGCCTTCGTTGTCTTAGGCCTGCTCTTGTGTATAATGGACATGATCAAAAGTAAAAAATCCTCCAAAAATACTCACCCAAAGGATAGTGAACAAACAAAGGAAAGTGATGATGCTACGTCTAAAGTGTAGAGGGGAAGAAAACAAAAATTTATATATATATACTTCGACAATCTTTTAGTTTTTGATTTTATTATGTCAAAAATTTGATTCTTTTATTACAAAGTTTGGGAGAGTAAGAGCAATTGTTCATCATATTTTTCTTTCCTTTCAAGATTTTTTTTGGGGGGGGAGGGGTTTAACGATGTTATGGTTTTTAACGTTGCATGTGTAGTATAATTTATACGATTCTTCTTCTGTTTTTTCCCCTTAATATGTTGGAACAAGGTTGACAGAGTGCCAATTATGTTATTTCCTCCTATTGAACAGCTAACTCAATCACATATCAAGAAGATTAGTTCAATTTATACAATGAGATGTGAAGCTATTAAAACAGGGTTTGGTTTAACGTCCAAAAACAGACATAAAATAAATTTGAAGAGAAAAAAATAAATCTGAAGAACTCTTCTCTTCAGTTTTGTGTTTTAACGTGTACTCTATTAGTTCTAGTAACACCAAAAGCAGAAAAACGTGGAAAAGTTCAACTTTTTTGTTAATTTCTTTTATTACATTTTTTGGAAAGAGCTAGTGACATATATTATTGTTAGTGTCCTCCCCTACCCCCTCAAAATTTATTTTTTTGAATTTAACGATTTTATGATTTTTACCCTTGTGTAGTGTATATATATATATATATATATATATACACTCTTCTTTCTGTTTTCCCATAATATGTTGGAACAAAAGGAGAGTGTCGTCCTTTCTTTTTATGCTTTTTCCTCCTATCAAACTACTATAAACTAGAAATAAAGAAGATTAGTGCAATTTTTACAAAGAGATGTTAAGCTTCAAATAAGGATGTGCTTGAACTTCAATATATATGTTTACCTCGAAAAATGTGAGTAACAATTAATTAAATATGATTTGTGGTTTTAAAGATATGTGATTTATTCCAATACTAGTGAAGGTACAAATAATATTAAGTTTAAGTAAGAAGAATTGATGAACCAAACCAATGTTGTTAGAGCAATAAGGACCTCGGGCTCGATTATCTCTGGGGCCTCGAGGTGCGCTAAGAGCAATAAAGTATGAACAATAAAGTAAAGACAGTAAAGCTGAAGAACAATTGTTGAGCACGGGAAACAAGAAAAGCAGAGTAGAATGTTCTATAGCAATGAATGAGATAATGCTTACAAATGATTGGGGTCCCCTTTATATAGGAGGGGAAAATCCTAATATGGTACATTTCCAACTATGGTAAAGAATTCTATTGGTACATCTGTATAACAACCTAGTACGGACTTGTACTATTTCGTACAAATCTTATCCTACTCCCTCGGTTTCAATTTATGTGAACCTATTTCCTTTTAAGTCCATGCCAAAAAGAATGACCTCTTTCCCTATTTGGAAACAATTTACCTTTATGCAATGATTTATAGCCACACAAAATATATGTGTTTCATTTTACACCACAAGTTCAAAAGTCTTCTTTGTTTTCTTAAACTCCGTGCCCAGTCAAATGGGTTGACATAAATTGAAACGGGGGGAGTATAATTTATGCCCTGACCCACGTGTCCTTGAGAAATTCCCGCTCTTTCTTGAGTGTCCTCGAAATTGTACTGCCCTCGAGGCAGATCATGACAGGTCCCCTATTTGCTTCTCGAGGTGCGCTCATCTGGGCCTGGCTTGATTCTTACTTCGAGCTTCCAGAACTCGGACTCGGAGTGTAATCCAATCTTAGAAATCAAGCTCTCCGATTTCTACCGTATACAGATAGTCACCGCGTTTCTTAGAATAAGATGATAAGAAACGATTTGAACCTCAATTTTTCCAAACCACTCGTGATGGCATCATGCCCGTGACGTAAGCGCTTGAAGTGATCGGAAATGTCATGTCAGTGTGCTTCCCCAAAACGTCAAATACGTTTCAGCCTTTCTCGGCCACTTGCGCCGCCGGTCCCTATCGTCGACTTTCTATAAATAAGAGGTTACTTGGCTGAACAAAAACTACACTTATTCCTTCCTCATCTACTTTTAGTCCTTTCCCTTCTCTACCTCTTCCTCTAATCACCTATTTCCTTGGTTCAAATATGTGGCCACAAGGTCACATGGTAGCGACTTTACTAGTTATGCCAAGGCTTCCTTTTTCAAAGTTTCGGCTCGAGACAACGAGAGAAAGGCACCGAATCCCTCCCGTATCAGAAGATATGCGAACTTTACACTGCTGCTCATCTCTCTTAACTTCAACCTGGTGTGGCGCTTCATTCCTTTTGCTTTCCATGGAATGAGGTGGCACTATTATCTACTAACTTTTGCATACCACACCGGAACAGAGTTCCGAGGATGAACACTCTTGGATTGTTGCTCGTGCATCTTGCAACCCCTTTTGGTTTTTTCCTTTTGCTTATTTTTTCTTAATGTATAGTGGCCCAAAACTTCAATGAAATGCTCAATCTTGGATGCCGGAGATATAATTACATCTATCGAGGGCCTTCTGCCCGATATAAACATTTCCAAAGATCTGAAATGGTGCCCCCAAGAAGAGGATTTCCGAAGACGATGCTCTTGAGGACGTGGTCTTAGAAGTGGATTAGGTTCTTTGGCTTTATTTTTTTGCTTCTTTGTTCCTGTGTAAGTATCCTTCGCGGGTGCCGTAGCTATACTTTGTAAACATTTCTTGGAAGTATAAAAGGATCTTTGTATAACTTTCGGTCCATGCTGAATTTTATTCTACCTTTATTCGTAAAAGACTGGATTATATGGTTTCAATGGCTAGCCCAAATATCGAGCTCAGGACATAATAAGCCCTTAGGTTTTTAATTGATCAATATAATATCCCTCGAGAGTCTCGTTAATCCTCGAGTTGAGCTTAAATGTGAACTCGGAACATTGTGAATCCCGAGCCCGAGTTAGGTGAGAGCGAGATCTTGAAATGAAGTTAATCCTTAGATCTTTTTGTAGTCCCTGAGTGAGAAATCTCTCCAACTCAGGTAGCCCTTGGGCTTTGCAGTCGAGCGAGCATTTGCTCGAACTTGTAATAAGGATAGCCCTTAGGCCTTTTCATAGTTCTCGAGCGAGAAACTCCTCAAAGTCGGATAGCCCTTGGGCTTAGTAATCGAATGGATACTCTGCTCGAACTCTACTTATAGGCTGCCCTTTAAGATTTTTGACGAATTGATCCTTGATGCCTTTGTCTTGATGCCAATATCGTGACATCAGCGGTTGAAGCGACTGAAAAGTTACTTTTCGTGCGATTCCTAAAATCATTAATTGGAGGCGGCTGACGGTCGGCCTTTTGGCTTCCCCAGCACGCTTAAATGACCTCTATAAATGGACAAATTTCACAACCTTAAAAACTTTATTCTCATATTGTTCTCAAAGTCTCATTAGCCATTTTCAACTTTCTTAAACTCTCCCTTCTCTTCACTATCAACACTCTTCATTTTCTTGGATCCTCCGTATTGCGATGGCTAAAACCTCTAAACCGGTTTCCCAAAAAGAAAAAGCTTCTTCATCTTCTCGATCGACCAAGAGTAAACCGGTAGTGCCCCATCGAATTGAGGAGTGTATCCCCCTGTTGTGTGAAATAACATCCGATTTCAAAATCGAGAAACCTGCATCGACACCAGGCCGATGCGAGCCCATGTCTCAATATGCTTGTTTGGTGACCAAGGCGAGCTCGGGCAAGTAAAGGAGGAGTGCAAGTGGGATAATAAAAAAATAGTGATTCCGTCATCCGAGGAGGACATCACTACATAAAAAGTGGGGTACTTGAGCATATATACCTACCTATTTACGTTAGATCCTGCAATTTCGGTTCAAGGTCCCATAGATACAGTTATTCTTGACTTTTGCCAACGATACCAAGTGACGCTTGGCCAGATCTAATGTGGAGGCAATTATGTCTTCGTACTGAGCCGATGCTGAAGCGGCTAATGCTTGGGCCAAGGAGATCTCTTCTGCTGCAGAGGTTAAGTTATCGAATGCACTTGATCATGCTAGGCGTCAATCTCGGAGGCTACCCTCAAGGAGGTGCATGTTCGTGGCTTCGATCTCTCAGCCGATATTGAAAGGGCGAAGATTTTGGAAGAAGAGGCTGCCGCTCTGCTTTCCGACGAGGATGATTCAGCCAGTGGCTCCGAGAGTGGGGGAGACGAAGGTGGAGTCTCCGAGGATGAGGATTTCGAAGAAACGGCTCCCGAGGATGCAGCTGCCGAAGATGTGACTCCGAAGTAGTTCTAGGTTTCCTTGTTTTGTTTTTGTGTAGGTATCCCTTGTGAAAACATCCCCTGTAATCATCTTTTGGAAATATAATAGGAACTCTTCATCTCATTTCTGACTTGTACTGGATTTCATACTTTTTTGATTTATGGAATGCCTCTTTTGCATAACTTGGACGATTGGCCCTGAAATGGGCTTGGGCTCGGGATATAGTAAACCCTTAGATCCTTGTTGATAGAAATAGTAATCACTGACTAAGTTTAAATCGATCCGACTAAAGCTCGGGATACCGTGACACCGTGACTCTTGAGTCCGGGTTGAGTGAGAACGAATTCTCGTATAATACGTTTTTGGCCCTTAAGCCTTTCAAAGTTGGCCCTTAGGCTCTTATATATCGACCCTTAGGCTCTTTAAGTTGGGCCGATTCGGTCTCTTAGAATGGCTATATAATTTTTCCCTCATTTCGGCTTAAAAGACTTAGTGAAAATTTAATTATGCCTTAGCATGTGTTTTTTGCACCCATAGGTTTTTCGAAGGTTCGACTTATCAGAACCTTATTAGTAATTTGTTTGTGTAAACATAATCGAATACCTCTTGAGGTATTTCCGAAGGCCGATGTTATCAAAGCCCTTGGATTTTTCGAGGGCTAAATTTATTGAAGCCCTTTATATTTTGCTTTTGCCGAGGGTAGCCTGATTTAACCAGTTTTTACAAAGTGTTTGAAGGCCTTTAATTTATAGCGAGAGTCGGACGTCTCCCAACGCATTATTTGCCTGTAGCCTTTATATGACCGTAGTCTTTAGTATGGCCGTAGCCTTTATATGACCGTAGCCTTTAGTATGGCCTTAGCCTTCGGGTATGTCACTTGGACTTGTTTCCCGATAATTTCCCGAATTTGTTCGAGAAGTTAGTCCCCGAGTATATTGGCCTTGGCCTTTGTTTCGAGGGGGTGCCTCTTGAGGTCTTATTAATCCGAATTTTTGATGACTCGAATGTACTGACTGTCGATGACGGTCCCCGAGTATTTGGGGTGCTTCTATGCTTTGGCTCTTAAGCCGTTTTCCATAGGATGTAGAGTTCGTGTAACAGTAGACTTCTTTGAAACACCAAGTATTTTTTATATTAACAGAATTGATACATGTGTACATGCTTTGCTGTCGGGGCTTGACTACTATATGGACATGGTTCATCTGCCCTTTTGGCCCATTACAAAGTTTTCCTATTGAGGTTCTCTTAGGCATGAAGTATTTTCCTTGAAAATATAACCTCCGAGGGTGATGCCTCCCAGTATTCGGGGTTGATTAAAAAGAAACCTTGGATACTGTTGAGTTTTCCTTAGGCAGCAAATAGTTGTTGCCTCGTTAAAAACCTTGTCGGTGAAACCCATTTGGGACAAAATCCGAGCCAAGGGAAAAAGAGTGCAACTCATGCTTTAAAGCCTAAGGCTTTTGTGTAAGAAGGGGTGTCTTCGAGATCACGCGCCTTTGAGAGCTTCTATCGTGCCGAGCTTGTAAGATCCTTTACCAACGACTCCGAGGGCTTAATGCGTCCTATCTTGCTATCCGCGATCGTGATATCTTCGAGAGCCTTGATAAGGGAGGATTTAGAAGTTGAAAATAACTAGAACTCTTCCAACAAGGAAGAGTATAACATTAGAATTCTAGTTATTTCCTATTCTACTAACTCTATATATTTCAGGATGTTCTCATTTTACAGGGACGCACAAACGCTGAAGTTAAACGAGAGATGAGAGAAAAATAGCAATGCATTTTGCAAGCAATTCCTATGTGATTCAAGTGTGCGAACCTGAAGCTACGTGAACCAGATAGACGAACTAGTTCCAAGTATCTACCTTTTATTCTAGTACATTTGTAGTAGGGATTTTGAGTTGTACCTTTCAGTTTTCTGTAGAAGCATTTGTACTAGGTACTTTGAGTGTATTGTTCAAGTTAAAGTTCACTTGAAATTTTCGCAACAGTCTGAGGCTGGTTGCCACAAAGGGTTAGAGGTAATCCTTAGATTTACGAGAGTTTTGTAAACGCTGTTTTGGCTCAGTGATTTAGTGAAGTGTTAGGAAAAATTCTACTGGGTAGTAGGTCGTGGTTTTTTCACCTTTTGAGGCGGGTTTTTCACGTAAAAATTCTTGTGTTCTTTACTTTCTGCATTTATTATTACGCAACTGTAGTGTATGGAACACATAGAAGAACAAGGTTCTTCTATAATATGTGCACGCGAAAAGTTAGACACCACACAAATCACCCCCTCTTGTGTGGTATTGAAGTATAAAATATCAATGATATCATAGCAGGTTATCCTTGAAGAGGCTAACACCTTAGGAGAAGATCAAGATGAGTGCACCACTTGGAAATTAGGAAGGGCAACACACTGGTAGGCCACCACTCTTTAATGGCCAGTACTACTCTTGGTGGAAGAACATGATGAGAGATCACATACAGGAAGAGGACTATGAGCTATGAGACATTGTCATTGATGGTCTACTTTGAAGAAAAATGCTGAAGGAGTAGATGTGCCAAAGACAAGAGCTGATTGCAACGCTGAGGATCTAAAAAAGTGAGAAAAGAATGCCAAAGCCAAGAAATGGCTTGTTTGTGGACTTGGTCCAGATGAGTACAACAGAATCCAAGGCTGTTCCACTACTAAGCAAATTTGGGACACACTGCAAGTGGCCCAAGAAGGAACAACTCAGGTGAAGAGATCTAGAGGAACTCTCCTGTACTCTCAGTATGAGAACTTTGATATGAAATATGGAGAAACCATTCAGGAAATGTACACAAGGTTCACTATATTGACAAATGAACTAAAATATCTTGGAAGGATTATCCCTGAAGAAGAAAGAGTTGAGAAGATACTCACTCGGGTCTTGCCAATCACTTGGGAAAGAAAGATCACTGCCATCCAGGAATTAAAGAATATTGCCACTCTCCCACTAGCTGAATTGATTGGGAATCTCACTGCCTATGAACTTAGGAGACAAACCATAAAAATGGATGTACCTAAGAAGGAAAGAAGCTTAGCACTCAGAATCACTGAAGGTTCTGATATGGAAGATGATGAAATGGTGATGATCACCAAAGACTTCAAGAAGTACCTAAGGAGTGAAAAGAGTTCTTCAAGAAGTGGAAGCCACATCAAGGCAAGAGCTCTGGAGAAGCAAACCAATGATGGCTGCTACAAGTGTGGAAAGACCGATCACATGATCAAAAACTGTCCTTTGTATGAAATTGAATGGAAGAAGGAAAGAGCTGCGAAGGAACATGAAGAAGGAATATGTTCAACCCAAGAAAAGCAACAACAAAGGATCAACCAAGGCTACGGTTGCTGCTTGGGGAGAAAGCTTAGATGATGATGAACGAGCACTTATGCCATTAGAGAATCTGATGAAGAAACTGAGGTAAGTGTCCTTCATCTCAAAGACAAGATTAATTTTTTGTCTAAAGAAAGATTATCTGAGTTATTACTAGAGATAATTGATGAATTTGAGGATGTGAATAATTAAAAGGAACAACTGTCAAAAGAATGTGTGATTTTGAAAGCTAAGTGCAAAAACCTAGAACTTAGGGCTTGTGAAACTGAAAGTGAAAATACTGTGTTGAAGAACCAGGTTCATGCACTTGATACAACTGTCCTAGAGCATAGATCTAAGAATCTAAAATTGAAATTAGAAACAGGCAAAAAGACAACTGATCACACACAACTCACTTTAGAAGAACATGTAGGAAAAATGAAAGATGAGTTGTATAAGAGGGATGAAATGGTAAGAGTATTAAAGGAGGATCTAACAAGGTCAAGCATGAACTAGACAAAACTTGTAAATAGAACAGGTCCTCTGATGCACTTTCATGGCTACAAGAACATCATAGTAGCAATAGAAGAGGACTCAGCTTTGGGAACTCTACACCTAAGTGGGATCCCAAAATCAAGTACCTCACACTCCCTAAGAACAAGATTTTGCACATACCGTGGTAACATTAGTCACTATAAGAGTGAATTCACTGCAAAAGAGAAGGCAAGTCAAAAGAATAAAAATTTTGTTCTAGAGAAAAATAGGCTGCCAAGTTGGGCTAAAAAGAATTTGATTTATCTTTTTGCATATAGAAAGGGAGCCAAACTAGTTTGGGTTCCTAAGACTAACCCCTGATTTCTTTTTGCAGGTTCAAGTGAAGGGAAGCAGTCAGATATGGTATATGGATAGTGGATGTTCTAAGCATTTGACTGGAAGCAAGAACCAATTCCTTTCACTTAAGGACCTCAAATGAGGTAATGTCTACTTTGAAAATGGAAAGAAAGGTAAGATCATTCGAGTTGGGAAGTCTTGCATGAAAGAAGAATGAAATCACTTGCTTGAGTGTCATGGACAGTGATCCCTTCCTTTGGTATAAGAGACTTTGGCATGTCAGTCTAAGTCAACTCAATAAACTAGTTTCAAGAACTTGGTGATAGGGCTGCCTAATATTAAGTTCAAGGAAGATAAAGTTTGTAAGGCCTGTACAAGAGGGAAGCAGGTAAAATTTACTTTCAAAAGTAAGAAAATAGTGAGTACTACCAGGTCTATGGAACTGGTCCATATGAATCTGTGTGGACTAATGAGGACAATGAGCAAAGGTGGTAAGATATATGTTATGGTGCTTGTTGACGATTATTCTAGATTTACTTGAAAACTAAGTTTAACATCTAAAGATGAAGCATTTGACATGTTCACTTTATTTTTTAGAAAAACTCGAAAAAACTAGGTAATCAACTTGCTTCAATTAGGTCTGATCATGGTATTGTGTTTAAGAATGCTAAATTTTCTGAATCTTTTGTGATGAGCATGGCATAGATCATAATTTTTTTGCTCCTAGAAATCCACAATAAAATGGAGTAGTTAAAAGAAAGAATAAGACTTTGGAGGAAATGTCTAGGACCATGTTACTTGCTAGAAAATTGCCTCATAGCTTCTATACAGAAGCTGTGAACACTGCATGCTACATCAAAAATAGGTGCATGACTAGACCTATTATTGAGGAAACTCCCTATGAGTTACTTAAATGGAGAAATCCAAATATATCCCACCTTAAGGCATTTGGATGCAAGTGCTTTGTGCACAATAATGGAAAGGACTCCCTAGGTAAGTTTGATCCCAGAAGTGATGAGAGAGTATTCTTGGGATATTCTTCACATAGTAAAGCTTATAACATATATAACAAAAGAACTATATGTGTAGAAGAAAGTGCACATGTTGTTTTTGATGAAACTTACATTCTTTTTGAGAGGAAGGAACAAGGTGATGAAGAGATTGGGCTGATAAGAAATTCAAATGATGAAATAACAGCCAGCCCGAAGCTGCATCACAGAAAGGAGTAGGTGATGGAACAGGTCCTTCCACCTAGGGCAACCTGACAGGGGGAACTGACTAGAGATGAACTGATCCTCAAACCTCGAGGGAACCTCTCCATGATCATATTCCTCACCAACAAAACCAGGAAGGGACATCCAAAGAAGTTGACACTCATATTGCAATATCCACAAAATTAGATTTGGATGAACCTCGGCGACGATATCGTCATCGGAGATGAGCGGGTGGCTGAGTGTTATCGCAGAACCTGGTTAATTTGTTGATCAGAAGATGTATAGGGGAATGATTCGCTCTTTGTTATATCTTACTCCTAGTAGACCTAACATTGTTTTCAGTGTAGGCCTTTGTGCTGGATTTAAGAAAAATCCAAAGAAATCTCACTTGACTGTTGTTAAGAGGATTTTGAGATACCTAAAAGGCATAACTGATCTTTGCCTATGGTATCCAAAAGCTAGTAATTTCAACTTAGTGAGATATAATGATGCTGATTATGTAGGTTTTCTTGTGGATAAAAAGAGCACTTCAGGTGTGGCACACTTTCTTGGCTCATGTCTTATGTCTTGTGTCACCAACAAGTAAAATTCTGTGGCTTTCTCTACTGCTGAAGCTGAGTATGTGGTTCCTGCCTCATGTTGTGCTCAATTGTTATGGATTAAACAGTAATTAATGGACATTGGAATTAATGTAGGTTGTATCCCCATATTTTGTGACAACACCAGTGTAATTAGTATAACCAAGAACCCGGTTCATCACAAAAGAAATAAGCACATAGATGTTAGGCATCACTTCACTACTAAAAAAGAGGAAAAACCGACTACCAAAACCAACCGATGTTGGTCGGTAATGGACAAAAATCAACCAAAAATCGACCGATTCGTGGCATTTGGTAATCGTATAATCGATAGAGCCAACCAACTGACTTCGATCAGTATTTTTCCGACCGATTCTGGTCGGTCAATTAAATTTCAAAAAATAAAAAATTACCAAAAAACTTGACCGAAGTCGGTCGGTATTTTTAATTATATAATAAGAAAATGCACTATTTGGGAATCAAACTAGGGTCTATACCGTGGCAGGATACTATTCTACCACTAGACCATTGGTGCATTTTACTTTAAGACTGTCTTTTATTTCATTTATACTCCTTAAATGTATTTTCGCGCAAAAATAACCGATCGATGTCCGTCGGTCTTATTAAAAAAATAAAATTTTGGTCGGTTTTTTAAAATGACCGGCCAAAATAACCGACCGATTTCGGTCAATTTTTTGAATATTAATTTTAAATGAAAAATCGAACAAAGTTGGTCGGTTTCTTGAAAAATATTGCGGGACACAAAAATAGTTTCCCGTATTTTTGTGCTTAAAAAAACAGACCAAAGTTGGTCAGTTTCGTAAAAAAAATTAAAAATAAAATATTTTGAAAAACCAACCGAAAATCCTTCTTCACCACCCAATTGCAAACCCTTCTGAAAATGTACACACAATTCTCTCTATTTTCTCTCATCTCTTCTACACACACATAATGACAAACCCTTCTGAAAATCCTTCTTCACCACCCAAAGAATCATCACCTACACCATATACACATCTTCAACCACACCCACCTCTAAGAAAGGAAGGTTCAAGATGCTTGCTCGTAAAGTAGTCTTCGGAGGAGAACAAATCAAGAAAATAAATGAGCAATTGAGAGCAATTGAGGGGCTGGTTAGGTTGAGGAAGAGGTTCCAAGAACCAATTATATTTGTGCAGGAACCCCTCGAAGACCTACTGAAACGAGTGTCTGATAGATACAACCCGAAAAGGAAGAAAAGTTAAGGAGTTAAAATCCATGGAACTGCTAGGGCAAACAAGAAGAGAAGGGCTGCCTCTTCTATCCCTGTAGAGACTCCTCCTACAAGAGGAAGAGCTACAAGGAGTCAGAAGAAGTAGAGTGAGGCTGCATTGGAAAGAGCCTTAGAAGAGAGTAAAAGAAAAGTTGCTGGAAAGGGAAAGAAAAAAGTGAGTGAGCCTGTTGAGGCAATTGAAATTGAGGAGATATACCTGGTTCTTCATGATGAAGACAAGGCAGAGGAGGTGGAGGTTGTGACTCCAAAGTCAAAGAAAAGAGAGACTTACAAAAAGAAGTCTCCTTCAAAGACCGTTGATAGAGACTTCTACCTTGATAAAAAGAACCAGGTCTGCCAGAAAATCTAGGAAAGTGCAAGTAGTGGAAGAAGAGGAAAGTGAAGAATAAGAGGAAACTGATGAAGAGCAGGACAAGATGGTGAATTTGGGCAAAAGAACTATCTTAAGGATAGACTCCTAAGGGACTTGGAGGAGGAAGGAATGGTGATGCTGCTGGAGAAGCTAGAACTTCAGGGTTGGAAGGACATCCTTCAAATGGAAGGAAGAATTGCCAGAACTAAGATTGTAGAGTTCATGGCAAATTGTGAAATCTAGAATGGCAGGTTCACCAATGTGGTGAAAGGGGTGATTGTGAGCCTTGACGACAAGGAATTGGGAGAGATTTTAGGGGTACTCGCTGAAGGATACAATGATTACAAAAAAAATGGCCAAGCCTAGAAAATCTACCTACCTCCCTAGCCATTACAAGGAAATTTCCTGACAATAGAGTGAACTCGCCCAAACTCACTCCACAATTATAGGTAATGAGGCGGTCAAGCAATAATAAAACCGAACACGAGTCGGGGTCGATTCCTCAGGGAGTTAGAAATGGGATTAGTATACACCTAGTGTAATTGTATAATGTGCCTCAATTTGCACTTCCACATTCTTGTTGGTTATTTCTATTTCTACTTTAAGCTATTGATTGCAATTAATAAACTAGAAAATAATATTTTTTGTTTTGGTTGTTTTTCAAATGATAAAGGATCTAGGGTCATGACTTCCACCTAGGTGGTTACCTAACGGGTTGTAAACTCTAGGGTAAGTTTGATTAGTCGGGGTTGTAATATAGAAATCATACGCAGTTACCCACTCTAGTTTGAGTGATTTGCCCAATTTGGCTTTCTCAAGTCCAAATGGGTATTGCACAAATCTAGTGATATATGCTCAAGTCGGGTCTTACTATCTCTAGGTTTAACCCTTTAATTGGGGATATCAATTTCTTGAGTTCACCCCGATTTCTTGTTAGCCAAGTTTTCCTAGACTTACTCTCTCTTTCTCAAGTAAAGACTAAGTCAAATAGGCATGAATCAATGTTCGCAACCATTAATTCAAGAATTCAAGCATGAACAAGGCTAAATATCACTAACCCAATCATAAACAAGCCCTAAAATTAAATACCCACTAAGTACCCACACTAGGATTGTGCCACAATCCTAGCTAAATATTTAACTACTCATGAAAATAAAGAAATACAAGAAGAAATTAAGATATAGGGCATAATAATTGATTAGGTAAAGAAAATCTAATGTTTAGAAGTTAATCTAGTACAAAATTACTCAAAACATTAAAGAAAACGGCTCAAGTGCTCTTCTGAAAATCGAACTTAACCTAAAAATGACAAAAATTCTATTTATACTAAGCTAAAAATGTCTGACAAAAATGCCCCTGCGAAGGTTGTGCGGCCGCATAATTTTGGTGCGGTCCGCACAATGAGCTTCTGCGGCCGCACAATTATCATGCGGTCCGCATTCTTTGGAACTTGGGCTTGTAACTTCGGGGCTTCTGCGATCCGCATAAAAATGGGTGCGACCGCACAAAAATGATATGGTCCGCACTCCCTGTTTTTGGACTTGAAACAGCTCTTTGATTCTTCAATCCTGCGGACTGCATAATAATGAATGCGGCTGCACTTGACCACCTACGGCCGCACAATATCGGTGCAGTCCGCATGCCTTTAGCTGGCCCAAACACTACTCTCTGAATCTCCCATCTGCGGCCGCACTACTGGCCTTTTTGCCCTGTTTTGGTTCTTGTTCACTTTTGACTCCTTTATGAGTTGATTTTAATTTCTTTGGCTCATTTCCTAATATTACTGCAGCTAAGCACATTTCGTTAGTTTTCGGGAATACCTTTAATCATTTTGAGCTAAAACGCAAGTAAAAGAGAGCAAATAAGCGATCTAAATCCCTACTTATCATAAAGCTACAGCCCAGGGCTGATTACAAAAGTGAGATAAATCGTGCCCACAAGTTGCTTTTTGAATTCATCAACAAGGTTGTGTTGCCCAGTCAGGAAAGAAGGCATATTGCCACCTTCATGGACCTGGTCCTTATGGAGTGCCTGGATAGTGGGAGGTAGATCAATTGGCTGGGGTTTATCATCAATCTCCTTGATAGGGTTTTAAATGGCACCAAATCTCACGCCATACCCTATGGATTCATTCTCACTGCTATGATTGCTCACTTCAAGGTACCCCTCAAGAAATGGGATGTTAGCATAAGCAAAAATCACTTTTGGGCCAACACTTTGATTGCATGTGACTATGAAGTCCATACTGATCCTAAAGAACCTGGTTCATCCGAGAAGATGCCTGTGAACAGCAAAGTGAGAGCCTTGGTGCAGGAGAGTGGGGCTAAGGATGCTGAGATTGAGAGGCTAAAGAAGAGGCTGGCTAAAGTAAAAACTGAGATGGATGCTCTAAGGACTGAGTTTGCAAAGGAAAAGGGGAAGAATGAAAGCATTCTTCATGACATGTTGAAACTGCTTCATGCCACTTCCCAGCCTTAAACCCTTCCTAGCCTAGTTAGAAAAACAGTGACCCGAATGGGATGTTTTTTTGTCTTTGTGCTCATGGTGCAGTACTGTTATTTCCTTCTATGATTTGTGGACGACTCTTATAAATGCTAATCAACTACTTTTGCTCTAATTATTTATTGATGTTTTTTAGATGACTATTATCCTTAGATTGATAAGTGATATTTGACTCCATGATTGCATTTGAAGTTGCGTAAATGGCCATGAGTAAGATCTAATAACATTTGGTTATCTAACATAATTATGCAACTTTTCGATGATGCCAAAAAGGGAAAAATAGGTTGTGCTTTTACTTTGGACTGTGATGTTTATAACCTAATGAACCTGGTCTTTGATGATTTGTGACTTTAAAATGGAAAGTGTTCTGACATTGTGTTGATGTTGAGCTGAGTTGAAACATGTTTCATGCATATGAAAAGCATAGAGTTTGCCATCATCAAAAAGGAAAATTTATTGACCTAAATAAGTTTGTTTTGACGAGTGATAAAGGAACACATGCATGAACCAGGTCCATACACAATGTACACAAATACGGGCAGATTCAAGCACAAGGCATGCACGTGAAGGAGATAAGCTTAAGTGGTTATATCAGATATATCTTGAATGAAAAGGTTGCATAAATGATAAGGCTTTTGAGTTGTACCTTTCAGCTTTCTGTAAAAGTATTTGTACTAGGTACTCTGAGTGTATTGTTCAAGTTAGAGTTAACTTGAAGTTGTCGCAACAGTCCAAGGCTGGTTTCCACAAAGGGTAAGAGGTAATCCTTAGGTTTACGATAGTTATGTAAATGCTATTTTGGCTCAGTGATTTAGTGAGGTGTTGGGAAAAATCCTACTGGGTAGTAGGTCGTGGTTTTTTCACCTTTTGAGGCGGGTGTTTTCCACGTAAAAATACTTGTATTCTTTACTTTTTGTATTTATTATTCCGCTACTGTAGTATAAGAAACACATAGAAGAGCCAGGTCCTTCTATAATTTGTTCATGCGAAAAATTGGGCACCACGCAAATCACCCCCCTCTTGTGTGGTATTGAAGTATAAAACATCAATATCCTTATTAATATAATCATTGGCTTTTTCTTTTGAATGCTTTGTAATGGAATATCACTTATTATAATTGTTAATATGTAGGAGAGAAAATTGTAATACTGAACCATAGTCTATTCACGACGGTGAGAAGTCATAAGCTTAGTGTAATTATTTAAGTGACTAGACTCTCACACTGATGTATTTCAATTAAAATGTCGTTGTTAGTCGGTTAATATGAGTTAGTTAGAACTCACATGTTAGGCATGTGAACATGAGCTATAAATAAGTATACAGAACACTCTGTATTTTCAGTTGTAAGAAATAGAAAACGTTCTCCTCCTTCTCTATAATGCCCTCTTTCTCTCTGTAAGATCTTGTGTGCTTTGGTGCCCTAGTACTCTGCATGTTCTATCCCCAGCTACTGATTTTCCATTCTACTGCAAATTCAACATGGTAACAGAGCAGCAATCGTGAGCATGGCAGCTTCGGTGTGAAATTCCAGCGTAATTCAAAAATTTTTGGCAGATCTGGCATGGGTTCGATTTGGTGAGAAATTCCGGCAAAATCATTAAAAATTGTGCTTTGAACTACACAATAGCGGCAAAAAATAAAGTGACGATGCTTGACCATAATCATCCACTATATCTCCAAGCAGGAGACACCATGGGACTAGTGTTAATTTCGATTAAACTCATAGGGCCAGAAAATTATGCGCTATAGAGTAGAGCGATGAAACTAGCACTCCAGGGAAAAGGCAAGTTTGGATTTGTAGATGGAACTTGTGCGAGAAACTGGTATAAAGGGTAACTAGTTGAGCAGTGGAAAAAGTGTAATGCAATAGTGTTGTCGTGGATTGGAAGCACGATTTCTGCTGAATTAATGTCAAGCATCATGTACACATCTGATGCAAAGAAAGTTTGGTTGAAAGATTTGATCGATCGAATCTAACAAGGATATATCACCTCTGAACAGAAATTGCCACCATGAGGCAAAGTACATATTCAATTACTACACACTATACAAAAATGAAAGACTTGTGACATGAGCTAGATGTATTAGCACCCTTATCTTGCTGTGATTGTGAAGAATCTCGACCCTCCGTCGAACATCCAAAATTACAACACCTATTGCAATTTCTCAAGGGATTGAATGAAAGCTATAGTTATGTAAGGAGCAATATATTAGCAAAGAATGTCATAGGACTTTAGACGTTGTTGAAACAAACAAAGATCCCCTGACGATGTTGGCAGGAAAGGGGCAGCTCTTCAAGTAGAAGAAAACATGATTGATATGTGAATATTGTGGTTATAAGGGGCACTTAACGGAGAACTGTTACAAGATCATAGGGTACCCCTAGATTTCAAGAGCAAGAAGAAAACAAGAAAAATTGGTGGAGGCATGAGACAACATGCTGGTGTAAGACAAAATAGTGGTGGTTTCAGGATTTATGCTAATAAGGCAACTACAACAAGAATCAGTTTCAGGTGTATTTTTTTTACCGAGGAAGAATACTCGTAGCTGATGAGCCTATTAAACAAGTATTCACCAAGTGACAACAACACCAAAATGGTAGGTACTGTTTCACTATTATCCAATGCTTATGCATATCAATGAGTAATAGATATAGAGGCCTCACATCACATCACACCTTGTATAGAACTACTAGAAAAAATAAGAAGTCTAGAGAAAATACAAGATAGTAGAGTACAAGTACCTACAGCGAGCAAGTCCCACATTGAGAATGTCGGAAATGCAATAACACTAGGAAGTCATAAAATCACGAACGTATTACATGTGCCAGATTTCAAGTTCAATTTACTCTCAATGTCAAGGTTGACCAAGGAACTTCTATGTTCACTATGCTTTTACCTTAATTTATGTGTCTTGTAGGGTCTTTACAATGGCAAGGTAATGGAGATTGGTAGAGAAAATAAGAGGCTCTATATCTTGCAAAGGGAATAGAAATCTACAATAGGAGCAGTAATATTGAAAGATGCAGATAGTGCAGAGTTATGGCATTTGAGGCTTGGGCACCCTTCAATTGGTGCAATGTAAAACATACCCTCTATAATGAATAAAATAAATGATAGCATACAAGAACACTGTTTAATTTGTCCGATGGCGAAACAAAGCAGACCGAAGTTTCCAAGTAGTAAGAGTAAATCGGATAGCATTTTCCAATTAGTACATGTTGATTTGTGTGGGCCCTATAATCGGCCTAGTTTTGATAGAAAATAACATTTTGTCACTGTTGTTGATGGTTATAGTAGGTACACTTGGTTTTGCTTGATACACTCGAAGTGTGAAGTATTTGTTGTATTGAAAAGCTTTCTAGCAATGATAAAAACTCAGTTTCGTATCAATATCAAAATGTTGAGATCGGATAATGGCACAAAAATTTTCAATTCTCAATGTACTGAATTGCTTTCTTCTCTAGATGTTATTCATCAGAGTAGTTGTGCATATACACCACATCAGAATGGTGTAGTTGAGAGAAAATATCGGCACATACTACACGTAGCAAGAGCATTAAAACTTCAGAGTTTAATACCAGGTAAATTTTGGGGAGAATGTGTGAAAATTGTTGTGTATTTTATAATAAGCTACCCACTACAATACTTCAAGAAAAGACACCTTTTGAACTACTTTATGGGAAGGAACCCAAAAGTGATGAGAGTCTTGGGGTGTTGTGTTTTGCAAGTAGTTTACCTAGGGGTGACAAACTAGATCCAAGAGCCAGAAAAGCAGTTCTGATAGGATAGTTTGAAACTCAAAAGGGATATAGACTTTTTGATTAAGATACAAAAACAATCTTTATTAGCAGAGATATTGACTTCAGGAAAAGAATTTTTCTATTTAGAACAAGAGGTGTTGATGATTAAGACAATCTTCTGTTTATTCCCTCAATAGGTGTGGGAGGAGAACATGTCCAAGCTGACAATAAAACTTTAGCACAGTCACCACAAGTTTAGCTTCCTGCAAGTACCACTGTAGATGAAGTTGATGAAACATGAAGCGTGATGAAGCAGCCATGTGAAGAGGCTGTCCATCACGATGAAGAGATTGGGATATAAGAGGCAATAGCAGACATACAACAAGATGTTCCATTTGTAGGATGATGCAGATCTAATAGAAGAAGTGCTAGTTGATCCTCAATCGGAGGACACTGGTAGAAACACGAGGGTCATTAAGCCTCCTATTTGGCATAAGGACTACATCACCAGCAAGAAGACAAGTGCTCAATGCTCATATTCTATTGCAGATTATGTTGCTTATGAGCATCTTTCCCTTGATTATCATGCATATTTGGGGCATTTTTCAATTCACACTGAGCCTAAGAGCTTCAAGGAAGCATCTCGGAGTGAACACTTGGTAGAAGCCATGAAGTAAGAAGTTGATGCCTTAGAACAGAATCACACATGGGAACTTGTTGATTTATCTAAAGGAAAGCAAGCCATTGGGTCCAAGTGGGTGTACAAGATCAAATACAAGGAAAATGGGGAGATAGACAAGTACAAAGCAAGACTGATAGCTAAAGAATATACTCAGCAAGAAGTATTAGACTATCATGAAATGTTTCCACCTGTTGCTAAAATGGTAACTATGAGAACAATTATCAATATAGCAGCCTCTACAGACTGGTAGTTGTTCCAAATGGATGTGACCAATGCCTTCTTATAGGGGGATTCATTTGAAGAAGTCTACATGGAACTTTCATAGGGATTCTAAAGACAATGGGAGTATAAGGTGTGCAGGTTACTTAAGTCACTATATGGATTGAACCAAGCCTCAAGATAGTGAAACATCTAACTTACCACTATGCTTTTGGAAGCAAGTTACACACAAAGCCTTTATGATCATTCTTTGTTTACAAATTAAAAAAATATGGGGCTGGAATAGTTATTATTCTAGTATGTGTTGATGACCTCCTCATTATTGGAAGCACCAAAGGGTTGATTGAAGAAGTCAAACATAATTTACACAGAAGTTTCAAGGTAAAAGATCTAGGAGAGTTGAAGTATTTTTTGGGTATTGAAGTCATGAGGTCTAAGAGTGGTATACTGCTTTATTAGAAAAAGTATACACTTGAGCTGATCTCTGATGTAGGTTTGAGTAGGGCTAAGCCAGTGAACACTCCACTAGAAATGAATGTAAAACAGACAATTGTTGATTATGATGAACATGTAGGACGTACCAACGACTCCTTGTTAACATATGTGACATCTTACCAAAAGTTGATTGGTAAATTGTTATGTCTTAATATCACTAGACCTGATATTAGTTTTGAGATACAAGTGTTGAGCCAATTTATGCAGAAGCCTAAAGTCTCACATTGGGAAGCTGCAATGAGGCTGGTTCGATATCTCAAAAGATCACCTGGCTAGGGAATTTTATTGCAAAGCAACTCAAATATGCAACTTGCAGCATTTTGTGACTCTGATTGGGCAGCCTGCCCAATAACTAGGAGGTCTGTGACTGGTTATGTGATAAAATTAGGAGAATCCTTAATTTATTGGAAGTCTAAAAAATAGCTGACAGTGAGCAGGAGTTCAGCAGAAACTGAGTATCGAAGCATGGAAACTGCAACATCTGAGGTGATTTGGTTGGAAGGTCTATTGGCAAAGTTAGGTGTATCAGTATCAAGACATGTGAGTATGTACTGTGACAATAAGGCGACAATACAAATTGCTTCTAATCCTATCTATCATGAAAGGATAAAATATATTGAAATAGACTGTCATTTTGTGTGGGAGAAAATCAAAAAATGGTTGATACAACACATAAGAACTAAGGAGCAACTAGTAGACTTGCTGACAAAAGGATTGGGAATTGCCCAACATCAGCATCTATTATCCAAGCTTGGAGTGCTAGATGTATTCCACCCTCCAGCTTGAGGGGGTATTAAAAGGTCACTGTTAGTCAGTTAAGATGAGTTAGTTAGAACTCACATGTTAGGCACGTGAGTATGAGCCGTAAATAAGTATACAAAATAGTCTGTATTTTCAGTTGTAAGAAATAGAAAACATTCTCCTCCTTCTCTCTAATGTCCTCTTTCTCTTTCTAAGATCTCGTGTGCTTTGGTGCCCTAGTACTCTGCATGTTCTATCCTTAACTACTGATTTTCCATTGTAATTGCAAATTCAACAGTTTCAGCCCACCTTTTTCCAATTCATTTTATTGGAAAAGCTAATATATATCTGTTGTTTGACCAAAAATATAAATCTTGGTTCAACCAATTAGATTTTAATAAAGAAGGGTCAGTATTAGCCAATAATAATATCCTCAAAACTACGTTATCGATTTTATGACGAGTAACATGTATATCTGACCGGTTCGTAATGAATGTGAGCAATAATAAAGAGTTCAATGATCCAAAAAGATAGAAGATGGCATTATATAGTAATAAATATCAATAAATGGTATTTGAGTAAATAAAAACATGTGAGTACCCAAAAAGGGGTGAGATCTGTGCATATTCTTTCTGACAATGATGAATGATTGATGAGATTTTTGAACTCTTAGGTTGTTCTTGGAACCAGTGGAAAGAATAGACAAGAATCTTAGTAAAAAGGTTATTTTTGTATGCTAGTAATAAGGCCAGATTCTCTCTATAAAGTCAAAGTATATTTTATAAATGAATATCTCTTGTCCCCTATCATTGTGTCTCTTATTTATAGGGAACATGTTCCTAGAAACCCTAATGGTACAGGTGCAGAGAATATCCACTAGAATATTCTCTTTTGTGTCTTTTCTTAAAACTAGCCGTTATAACTCTATCTAAGATGCTCGATCTTGACCTTGAACTACGGTGACTTCACGACCTTGATATTTGCTGACTCTTCGACCGCATCCTTCATCACTTCGAGGTTACTTCGACCTGGGGCAGATCTTTTTGGAGACCTTACTGATAGCACGTGGCAGCCGATGAATGCTATCATGGTACTGACGTGGCTTGCCTATATCAAAGATATTTTTTATCCCATATAGTTGTAAGTATTGGCAATTCGAAAAGCTGTTCAAATTGTTGTTGGACCCGGTGCCGGCTCAAGGCCAAAGCAGCTAAAGCAAAGGTTTTAAGCCCCTAAAATTTTGGGGCCTCCAAATTTCACTAAAAATTGATTTTATGCTTAAATTTTTCAAATATATTTAATATTTTTGAGGTAAAAATTACAATATTTTTATAAAAATAAAAAGAGAACTATATAGCCTTGTGATTGATTAGTTATACTGTCAATCAAAAAAATACTAGAAGAAAATTGTAAAAGGCGAAATACATAACGCGCCCCTTTAAGTTGTCCTCAACGATCAGCCAGACACCTCAATTGGCCCCTTTATCATTTAGACACTTCAACTGACTATTAAGTAAATCAAATAGACACCCGAGTACAGCAGATCAGATGTGTGAGTTACAATTGCCAATGATGTGTCAAATGAGCCAATCAATGAATGACACGTGTAATTTGTAATTAAAACTTAACACGTATAATTAACAAAAAAAAAGAAAATGAATTTAAATGTCACGACCCCAAAACCGACCCGATCGTGATGGCGCCTATCGTGAAATTAGGCCAGCCAACACATTTCCAAAATAAACCACATTTCAATTAAAACTTAAATAAAACCATTTTCAACTGAAATTCCATAAAAGATATAAATTCAAAACCAAACTAAAAGCGGAAAGTAAAACCCGGACCTCGGGTGTCACTAGGTCATGAGCAATGCCACAATAGTTTCGAAACAAAGAAAAGACCAAAATAGTATGGAAATAGCAACAATGTACTAAAAGGAAGATAGAGAAGGAGAAAAGCGGAACTGCGATCGCCAGGCAGCTACCTCGCTATATCCGTAAAAATCCGCGACTGGAATAGTCATCAGCCGCTACTGTGCCCTGAGATACCTGGATTTGCACACAAGGTGCAGGGGTAATGTGAGTACACCAAATCAGTAAGTAACAAGTCCAAACTATGGACTGACAGGTAGTGACAAACCAAACCTCAACAGGTAACACAATTGAACTGTACGGTAAAGTAGGCATGCTTGCAGTTCAAGTATTCAACTGAACAGAAAGTAAATACAATCTGAACAGTGTGGAGTATAAAGCTCAGCAAATCTCTACGTACCAATGCACAGAAAGCATGAAAAATGTACCATGTACCTCCACTCTCAAGTGCTCAACCACTCGGTACTGTATATGGCCATCCGACCCAGGCAATATCCATCCCGGAATATATACATCATTGACCACAGTCATCCAGTACCGAGGAAGGCCATTCCAGCCCTATGGAGAAGATCCATCTCCAGGTATAAGTACTTCGGACAAGATCCATGTCTAGGGAAGATCCATCCCTCAATAATATCAACTGCGCTCACTGGAGGTGTGTAGACTCCGGAGGGGATCCTTTCAGCCCAGGCGCTATAACAAGCCAACATAGACATAATCAATAATCCGTTGCGGCGTGCAGCCCGATCCCGTACTATCACTCATAATCAGGCTCTCGGCCTCACTCAGTCATCACTCTCTAGTCTCACACACACACGGGCTAACAATGCCATAATACTAGCCCGAAACAATGATAGGATATGCCAAATAACAATAACCGAGACTGAGACATGATATTATATGCATGAACAAGACTGAGTACAGAATATCAATGAAGCTAATGATATGACAGCGAGAAACGACCCCTCGGGTCTAAACAGTTAGCGGCACGAAGCCTTAACATGATAATTAGCATGATTTACAGCTCATTAACTTAATTACATAATCACTACACAGGTATCAGCAAGAAAGAGTCACTAAGCGGTGCCATGGAATGATCCAGGCCGCAATTCTCACTGTGCACGCCTACACGCCCGTCACTTGGCATTTGCATCACCTTAATATTTATCATAGAACACGTAATTCGAGATTTCGAACCTTCAGAACCAAGTTTGGAAGCGTTACTTACCTCAAACCAAGCCAAAACTCTAACCGCGATGTTGTTGCCTCTCGATCCGGCCTCGAAATGCTTCGAATCTAACCAAAATCAGTATATTATCATCAATACACGCTAAAGGAATGAAACCCACACGAAAATTATCAAATTAGACCCAAAATCCCGAATTTGCTCAAACCCGGTCCCCGGGCCCCCGTCTCGGAATCCAACAATAATTGCAAAACTAGAAGCTTCTTTCACTCCCGAGTCTATACATACCAAAATCATCAAAATCGGACCTCCAATGGTCCCTCAAATCCCCAATTTAAACTCTCCAATTTCAAGCCCTAGTCCCCCAAATTTCTTCCGTAATTTTCCACTAATATCATGATTAAACAATGGAATAATCGCCATAAACACAAGACATAAAGCCCAGGTATCTTACCTTACTGAAAGCCCTTGATTCCCTCTTGAAATCACAGCCCCAAGCTCCAACTCGTCCAAAAATGGTGAAGAAATGGCAGAAATTCGCGAAGGAGAACTTATATACTTTCTGCCCAGCACTTCTGCATCTGCGGTCCTCTAGTCGCATCTGTGACACCGCACCTGCGGAAAATCCATCGCACGTGCGGTCGTCACTTAAATCCCAGAACCCGCTTCCGCGGTCAACTTCTCGCTCCTGCGGTCTCGTAGGTGCGGAACCCTATTCGCACCTGCGACTCTTGCCCTCTCAGCTATGGCCACTTCTGCGGCTGCTCCTCCGCTTCTGCATTCCCGCACCTGCGGTTCCCACTCCACAGGTGCGGTTACGACAGATGAAGCACACCAGCAATTTCATCAACTCTCAAACCTCAAAAACCAATCCGTCAACCATCCGAATTCATCCCGAGGCCCTCAGGACCCCACCCGAAGTTACCAACAAGTCACATGTACTTATTCCAACCTTCGAAACACTCAAAACAACATCAAAACACCAAATCACCCTCGGATTCAAGCCTAAGGATTTCCAAACTTCCGAATTCCGCAAACGATTCCAAAACCTATCAAACCTCATCCGAATGACTTTAAACTTTTCACACACGTCACAAATGACACAACAGACCTACTCCATTTTCCAGAAATTCCATTCCGACCGCGATATCAAGATTTCCACTGTCGATCGGAAAATGCCAAATTTTGAATTTTGCCAATTCAAGCCTAAATCTACTACGGACCTCCAAATTAAATTCCGAACACGCTCCTAAGTCCAAAATCACCTAACAAAGCTATCCGAACCATCAGAATTCACATCCGAGACCTTCTACACGTAATTCAACATCCGGTTGACTTTTCCAACTTAAGCTAGATAAGAGACTAAGTGTCTCATTCCACTCCAAGACCACTCCGAACCCGAATCAACCAACACGATACGATGAAATAAATCTGAACAATACAAAAAGAAGCAGAAATGGGGGAAACGGGGCTGTAACTCATGAAACGACCGGCCGGGTCATTACTTCCTCCCCCTCTTAAACAAACGTTCGTCCTCGAACGAGTCAAGAAAGGTACTTGAAGCCTCAAAAAGGCGTGGATATCTGCTCCGCATCTCCCGCTCGGTCTCCAAAGTAGCTTCCTCCACGGGCCGACCTCTCCACTGAACTTTTACTGAAGCTATCTCCTTTGATCTCAACTTTCGGATCTGCCGCTCCAAAATAGCCACTGGCTCCACATCATAAGTCAAGTCACCATCTAACTGAACCGTGCTGAAACCCAAAACATGAGACGGATCGCCAATATACTTCCAGAGCATAGAAACATGAAATACCGGATGCACAATCGCCAATATACTTTCGGAGCATAGAAACATAAAATACCGTATGCACACTCGACAAGGTAGGTGGCAAAGCAAGCTCATAAGCCACCTCCCCAATCATCCAAAGCACCTCAAAAGGTCCAATGAACCGAGGACTCAGTTTACCTTTCTTCCCATATGTCATAATACCCTTCATGGGCGAAACCTTCAGTAGAACCTTCTCCCCAACCATGTAAGACACATCACGAGTCTTCCTGTCAGCATAACTCTTTTCTCTTGATTGCATGTACGAAACCGCTCCTGAATCACTTTCACCTTGTCCAAAGCATCCTGTACCAAGTCTTTACCCAAAAGTCTTGCCTCGCCCGGCTCAAACCAACCTACCGGAGATCTACACTGTCTCCCATATAAAGCCTCATATGGAGCCATCTGAATACTCGACTGATAACTGTTGTTATATGCAAACTCCGCGAGCGGTAGAAACTGATTCCATGACCCTCAAAAATCAATGACACAAGCTCGCAACATGTCCTCCAATATATGAATAGTGCGCTCAGACTGCCCATCCGTCTGAGGGTGAAAAACTGTGCTCAACTCAACCTGAGTACCCAACCCTCGCTGCACAGCCCTCCAAAACTACGATGTAAACTTAGTACCTCTATGTGAAATGATGGAAACTGGGACACCATGCATGCGAACAATCTCTCAAATATAAATCTCGGCTAACCGCTATGAAGAATAGGTAGTGTACACACAGGAATGAAGTGCGCGGACTTGGTCAGTCGATCCACAACCACCCAAATAGCATCGAACTTCCTCAAAGTCCGTGGGAGTCCAACTACAAAATCCATGGTGATCTGCTCCCACTTCCACTCTGGAATATCCATCTGCTGAAGCAAGCCACCCGGTCTCTGATGCTTGTATTTCACCTTCTAACAATTGAGGCACCAAGCTACAAATCCCACTATATCTTTTTTTTTGACAAAATTTGGCTTTTATTTCATAAAAAAAACTGGCTTTACATTCCCAGATTAATGCTGGCCGTTAATCTCCTATGCACTATTACAAAGTAAAACTATACTATACTGACATTAATTACACATTACTATACTAAGGAGTATTTTTTAAATTTTCCAATTCTGCTCGCCATTTGATCTTCTTTCTGCCTTGTATGTGTATATGTATTGCAATTTCCTTGCAAAGTTCATCTGTGTTGTATCTTCCTTTGTTAAATCTCATCGAATTCCTTTCACGCCAGATGCAGTAAAAAACCATTGCAAACAATGTTGTGATCATTTCTACCCTGCAATCTTTCCTCTTTGCCATACTGCTTATCATTTCAATTCATGCTGATAGCTTCCTATCTGTCTCGCATTGCCCGTCCAAATCAATACTCTTTCCCATAGCTTGTTTGTACTTGGACAACCAAAGTATAGGTGATCAAATGTTTCCACAGTCTTTGCACAGAATACACATTCTAACTGAACTTGAATTCCAAACTTGGCAAGTCTATCCACAGTTGCTATCCTTTGGTGGATAGCCAACCATAGATGGAACTCGAACCTAGGATGGATCTGTGCATGTAGATGAATACTCTTCCAATCTACTTTGGGGAATTGAGGCTGCAGTTGGACATAAGCTTTATATATCTGAAATTTGCCCTGCTTCACAAAGTTGTCCAGTGTGTTTATGAGATTGTTATAAAATGACCTCAGCTTCTGTACTTCATCCTTTGCCTCTATGATCTTCCTCACCACCCATGCTGCTATTTTGTTTGTGCTTACCTCTTCAATAGGCCTATTTTTTATGTAGTAGAAGTGAGCCCATTTAATCCACTAAGTATCCTTCTTCATAGCCAAAGCCCGGAGGTGTTTTAATAAAGCTGCTTTGTTCCATATCTTCATATTAATCACATTCAAACCACCAGTAGCTTTAGGTTGACATATTCTGTCCCACGCAATCGGTGCTCTCCTAGAGTAATCAGTTGAGCCAGTCCACAAGAAGGTTCTACATATAGTCTCTATCATCTTCATGATTTTATTTGGCAATAAGAAAATTTGAGCCCAATACGTTTGTATTCAAAATAACACTGATTTTATGAGTTGAATTCTACCTGAGTATGAAAGCATCCTAGCTGACCATCATCATACTCTCTCTGTAATCTTTTCAATCAGAGGCAAACATTGATGAATGTTCAGTTTTCTTGCAGACAGTGGAACTCCCAGATATTTAAAAGGTATACTACCTTTTTAGATCCAGTACACTCAATCAGTTGTTCCTTTATATGCTGTGCTACACCAGCAATATAAATATAACTCTTTTCTGCACTTACCTGCAATCTTGATGCATTTGAAAACCTCTTAAAGGTCTCCTGCATTATAGTAACTGATTGTGTGTCACCCCTGCAAAACATTAACAAATCGTCAGTAAAACAAATGTGTGTCACTCCCAGCTTCTTGCACTTTGGATGAAATTTGAATTCCTTCTGCATAGCTAATTGATTCATCTCCCTCTGCAAGTACTCCATAGCAATCACAAAGAGGTAAGGAGACATTGGATCTCCTTGTCTTATACCTCTCTTAGCAGGGAAAGGTCTAGTGAATCCTCCATTCAGAACTAGAGAATAGGACACTGTTGTCACACACTCCATTATCCATACAATGAATTTCTGAGGGAAGCCAAGATCTGTGAGCATATATCTAAGGAACTACCAGTCCAATGAATCATATGTTTTCCTTAAGTCAACCTTGAGTACACACCTTGGAGATAAGCCTTTCCTATTGTAACCATTGAACAACTCATGGCTAAACAGTATATTATCCACAATGCTCCTCCCTTCTATAAATGCAGACTGTGTTTTCCCAATTATACCTTCAATTACCTTTTTGATCCTTTTAGTCAGAATCTTGGCAATGATTTTGTAGACAGTAGTACAGCAAGCAATAGGTCTAGTCTTTCACAGTTGTAGGTGCAGAAACTTTTGGAATCAATGTTATGGCTGTGCAATTCCATGCTTGCTTCATCTTGCTTGTTTGAAAAAGGAACAGTACAGCATCATATACATCCTGTCTCACTTCTTCCAAGTGCCTTTTAAAGAACTCTATTGGAAATCCATCAACTCCAGGGGCTTTATCATTTGGCATGTCTTTCACTGCTTCATCAACCTCTTCATATGTTACTTTCTTTATTAGATCCTGTTGTTGTTCCAATGTCAAGCACACTCTTGCTTTGACGAATTTGGTATTAGATCCTGTTGTTGTTCCCACTATATCTTTCTTCATTCTTCTCCACCAGTAGTGCTGCCTCAAATCCTGGTACATCTTCGCGGCACCCGGATGGATGGAATACCGCGAGCTATGGGCCTCATCCAGAATCAACTCTCGATGCCCATCTACATTGGGAACACATACCCGACCCTGCATTCTCAATACTCCGTCATCACCAATATTCATATATCTGGCATCGTCGTGATGAACTCTATCCTTGAGGACAAGCAAATGAGGATCATCATACTGGCGCTCTCTGATGCGATCAAACAAGGAAGACCAATAAACCACACAATCTAAGACCCGACTGGGCTCCGAAATATCCAACCTCACAAACCGATTGGCCAAGGCCTGAACATCAACTGCAAGAGGCTGCTCCCCAACAGGAATATATGCCAAACTGCCCATACTCACCGCCTTCCTACTCAAAGCATCGGCCACTATATTGGCCTTCCCCGGGTGATATAAGATAGTAATATCATAGTCCTTAGCAGCTCCAACCATCTCCGCTGCCTCAAATTGAGATCTTTCTGCTTGAACAAGTGCTGGAGGCTACAATGATCAGTAAACACCTCACAAGACACACCATAGAGATAATGCCTCAAAATCTTCAATGCGTGAACAATGGCATCCAACTCCAAATCATGAACAGGGTAGTTCTTCTCATGGGGCTTCAACTGACGAGAAGATTAAGCAATTACTCTACCCTCCTGCATCAACTCACACCCAATACCCATTCTAGAAGCATCACAATATACCGTATATGAACCTGAAGCTGATGGCAAAACTAACACTGGAGTTGTGGTCAAGGCAGTCTTGGGCTTCTGATAGCTCGCCTCACACTCATTCGACCACACGAAAGGTGCACCCTTTTGAGTCAATTTGGTCAAGGGTGATTCAATAGATGAAAATCCCTGAACGAACCGACGGTAATAACCTGCCAAACCAAGAAAGTTGTGAATCTCTGTGGCTGAGGATGGTCTGGGCCAACTCTGAACCGCCTCTATCTTCTTCGGATCAACTTGAATACCCTCACTGGATACCACGTGCCCCAAGAGAGCCACTGAACTAAGATAAAGCTCACACTTGGAGAACTTTTCATAAAGCTTCTCCTCCCTCAACCGCTGCAATACAACTCTCAAATGCTCGGCGTGCTCCTCCTGACTACCTGAGTATACAAGAATATCATCAATGAATAAAATAACAAACGAGTTGAGATAGCGCCGAAACACGCGGTTCATCAAATGCATGAACGCTGCTGGGGCATTGGTCAGCCCAAAAGACATCACAAGGAACTCATAATGACCATATTGGGTCCTAAAAGCTGTCTTAAGAATATTTGAGTCCCTAATCCTCAACTGGTGGTACCCTGACCGGAGATCAATCTTGGAGAACACTCTCGCTCCCTGAAGCTGGTCGAATAAATCATCAATACGAGGCAAAGGATACTTGTTCTTGATTGTGACTTTGTTCAACTGATTGTAATCAATGCACATCCTCAGAGTGCCATCCTTCTTCTTCACGAATAGAACAGGTGCACCCCACGACGACACACTGGGCCGAATAAACCCCTTATCCAGGAGTTCCTGAAGCTGCTCTTTCAACTCCTTCAACTCCACCGGTGCCATATTAAGGAGCTACGCCAGCTTTTGCAAAGTGATTTGAAGAACTTTGATTCCTTTGTTACCAGTAAATAATGAAGTGCAGCCGCAAAGATGTCACCGCGGACCGCACAAAAAGGCACCGCGGTCCGCACAGAGGTGGGGGTCAGACTACCCACTCTCTGAATCTAGGCACCGCGGACCACAAAAAATGAAGTGCGGCCGCAAAGATGTCACCACGGACCGCATAAAATCCATTGCGGTTGCGGTCCTCAATGATCAGCTTTCAGAAGTTCACCATTGCGGTCCGCACAAAATGAAGTTCGGCTGCAAAACTAGGGTTTCAAGTTTGCACATTTTTAGTCTAATTTTTCACCTATTAATGATCCCCTAGGTGTTGAATCAATGTTTTTAACTAATTAGCCCTAATTTAACCTTGATTAAACAAACCTACGCTACAGAATTGAAAGAAAACGGGAAGAAAAAGAAGAAGAATAAGCTAACTAAAAGAGAATAACAAAATTAAAAACTATGGAAAAATTAAGATTACCAGTTAGTAAGATGCAACACAGATGATTGATAGGGAATGAAGGAAATTGTGCAAGTAGGGCTTGTACGAACAGTAACTTTTCACTATTAGAGAGCAAAGGGTCGAAAACTTTGAAATGAGGGCCTCAGGTCCTATTTATAGAAAAAGGAACTGGGGACCATCTCACCTACCCACCGCGGACCGCACAAAATGGCACCGCTGTCTGCGGTACTCAGAAACAAGAAGCTTGAGAAGGCAACCACTGTGGGCCGCACTAAATGTTCCGCGTCCGCAGTGGTCCACCGCGGACCGCACAAAGTTCACTTGCATCTTTATACAAAGTTGGCCAGTAAAACCCACAACTAAGAACCTTCGAAGCTGCCCTCGCCCCGCTATGATGGCCACCATAGGGAGAGGAATGACAAGCCTCCAAAATACTCAACTGCTCCTCCTCTAGGACACACCTTCTGATCACTCCATCGGTGCATATCTTGAACAAGTACGACTCATCCCAATAGAAATCCAAACTATCCCGTTTGAGCTTCTTCCTTTGGTTAGAAGAGAGCTCACACGGGATTATACCAGTCACAAGGAAATTAGCAATATCCGCAAACCATGGCATATCATTCATCGACACAGAAAGTAGTTGCTCATCGGGAAATGCATCATTGATCTCTAGGCCATCACACGGCCTCCCTTCCTCCTCCAAGCGGGACAAGTGGTCCGCCACTTGGTTTTCACTACCTTTTCGGTCCATAATTTCTAAATCAAACTCTTGAAGTAACAAGACCCATCGCATCAACCTAGCTTTGGAATCTTTTTTCGTCATCAAATACCTAAGATCGGCATGATCGGTGTGCACTATGACTTTGGCACCCATGAGATACGGCCGAAATTTTTCCACTGCGAACACAATAGCCAATAACTCTTCTCAGTCACCGTGTAGTTCCTTTGGGCATCATTCATTGTCTTGCTCGCATAGTACACCGGATGAAATATTTTGCTCGCTCTTTGACCCAAATCTGCCCAACCGCAACATCACTCGCGTCGCACCTGAGCTCCAATGGCAAGCACCAGTTGGGTGCGGTAATAATAGGGGTGGTGGTCAACTTATGCTTGAGAAGTTCAAATGCTTGCATACATCCCTCATCGAACACGAACTTGGCATCCTTTTCTAATAGCTTGCACAAAGGATTCACTACCTTCGAAAAATCCTTGATAAATCTCCGGTAGAACCCCGCATGCCCAAGAAAACTTCTAACCCCCTTGACAGAAATGGGGGGAGGAAGCCTTGAAATCACCTCTATTTTAGCTTTGTCCACCTCTATGCCATGTTTTGAAATTTTATGACCAAGAACTATGCCCTCCTCAACGATGAAGTGGCATTTTTCCCAATTGAGCACAAGATTGGTTTCCTCACACCGGGACAATACCCTATCAAGATTCTTCAAGCATTCATCAAATAAGTCTCCCACCACACTAAAGTCATCCATTAATACCTCCAAAATATCTTCCACCATGTCGGTGAAAATGGCCATCATACACCGTTGGAATGTAGCCGGTGCATTACACAACCCAAAAGGCATCCTAGAGAAGGCAAAGGTGCCATATGGACAAGTGAGAGTGGTCTTCTCCTGATCTTCCAGAGCAATCAAGATTTGGTTGTACCCAGAATATCCATCCAAGAAATAGTAGAAGGCACGCCTAGCAAGTCGATCAAGCATCTGGTCAAGGAAAGGCAATGGAAAGTGATCCTTGTGGGTCACTTTGTTCAGCTTGCGGTAGTTCATGCACACCCTCCATTCAGTGACTGTCCGGGTAGGAATTAGTTAATTTTGAGCATTGGTCACCACGGTCATCCCACCCTTCTTCAGCACACATTGCACCAGGGAAGTCCAAGAGCTGTTAGAGATGGGGTACAAAACCCCGATATCTAACCACTTGATCACCTCCTTTTTCACAACTTCTTGCATTGCCTCGTTCAACCTCATTTGATGTTCCAAGGAGGGTTTTGCATCATCTTCAATAATAATCTTGTGCATACAGAATGTGGGGCTTATTCCCCGAATATTAGCTAAAGTCCATCCAATTACCTTCTTCCGCTTTTGGAGCACCACCAATGTGGCGTCTACCTGCATGTTAGTAAGACAAGAGGAAAGAATAACTGGCAAAGTTGAACTAGGGCCTAAGAATTCATACCTGAGGTGTGGAGGCAACGACTTCAACTCCAACACCGGAGGTTCCTCAATTGAAGGCTTGGTTGGTGGAGTCTTTCTATTTTCAAGATCCAAGGATAGCTTCCAAGGCTCATAAGAGTAAGAGCCCATTCCATGTAAAGCATTGACCTTCATCCTCATTGACATCAAGATTCAATAAAACCGCCTCTAGAGGGTCCTCCATATTGATCATTGCACTGGTATCATCAATTATCACTGCTGTGACAAGATCCACAAATGAGCACCCTTCTGTATAGTTGGGCTGCTTCATTGACTTGCACACATGAAAGACCACTTTTTCATCACCCACTCGGAAAGTGAGTTCCCCTGCTTCCACATCAACTAAGGCCTTCCCAGTAGCAAGGAAAGGTCTTCCAAAAATTATGTGTACCTCAAAATCAACCTCACAATCGAGAATCACAAAATCAGCTGGCAAGATAAATTTGTCCACCCGGACGAGAACATCGTCTATTATACCCAAAGGCCTCTTCATCGATCTATCTGCCATTTGCAACCTCATGGAAGTCGGCCTCGACTGTCCAATACCCAAAGTCTTGAAAACTGAGTAGGGCATCAAGTTGATACTCGCCCCCAAATCACATAGAGCATTAGCAAAGTCTGCACTTCCAATAGTGCAAGGAATGGTGAAAGCACCGGGATCCTCCAACTTCGGAGCCATTGAATGCACTATTGCACTAACTTGGTGGGTCATCTTGATAGTTTCACAGTCCATGGATCTTTTCTTCGTCACCAAATCTTTCATGAATTTAGCATAGCCAGGCATTTGCTCCAAAGCTTCTACCAAAGGCATACTAATGGATAAGCTCTTCATCATGTCAATGAACTTTTTAAACTGGTTCTCATTTTTCTGCTTCGCAAGCCTCTGAAGATAGGGTGGAGGTGGCCTTGGCACATGAGCCTTGGCTTTAGGTACAACCGCTTCAGGCATGTCTATGACATGTTCCCTAGACGGGTTCACGTCATTCTGAGTTTCCACCTCGGTATCTTTGATATCAATCCTCACTTCTTTATTCACATTCTCATCAATCACATTCTCCACCACCAAAGGGATCTCATCCTCTTGCAACTCAACTTCATCACTCAAAATTTCTTTTTGTTTGGAGGCATTCACATCACCGCCCCGTCCACTTCTTGTAATAACTGCCATTGCTTGCCCGGTATGGTTCCCACCCTTCGGGTTCACTACGTATCACTAGGTAGAGCCCCCCCAAGACGAGTATTCATGGACTGTGAGATTTGGCCTAGCTGAACCTCCAAATTTCTGATTGAAGTGTTGTGGGATGCTAACTGAGCATCTAAATCAGCATTCTTTTTCATCATCTGTTCAAACATCATTTCAATTCTCCCCATGTCATTGTTGGATGAACTAGGCCCTTGGGATGTAAATGGGGGTGGATTGCTCGGTTGCTGATACATTGGGGGACTTTGAAAGCCTTGCCCCTGATTTCCCTAATTGTTATTGTTCCAACCACCCTGATTGTTGTTTCCACCCCAGTTGTTGTTGTTGTTACCCCAGTTTCCTTGATTGTTCTGATTGTTGTTCTGGTTACCCTAATTAGGATTTTGATTGTTGTTTCCTGTTGTTGATTATTCCAATTGTTGTTGCCTTGTTGTTGATTAACCCAATTGCCTTGGGATCTCCATTGTTGTTTTTGGTTAGAAGAATTGCCCCTTTGGCCTTGATAATTATTCACGTATTGCACTTCTTCATTCTGCTCTTCATACCCATCATCTTGGAACCCACCACTATCTTGGTTGTATTGATCCGAATTCCCTTGGTTTTGTTGCCCTCTTTGTCTTCTTTTGTTCACCAACATATTGACACCCTCTATAGCATTAACTTGTCATGGAGCTTGCACCTATTGTAACTGTGCCTTTGCTAGCTGGTTCATGGTTGTTGTCAGTTCTGCTATTGCCTACCCGTGATCATGGAGCTCCTTGTGCAAATGAATGACCGTGGGGTCACCCTGTGGCACATTGGCTCTACTTTACCAAGCGGGTTCATGAAATTGCCCCCAGCTAATTGGTTCACTATGCACTGATTGTTGTGTTAATGCCCCGATAGAAGGTCTGTTGTATCATCGCCTCAGTCATATCATTGTTAGGGCATTCCTTAACCATGGTCCGGTATCACTCCCAAATTTCATGTAGTGGTTCATTGGGGTCTTGTTTGAAAGCTAAGATTTCATCCCTCAAAGTTGCCATGTGCCCCGGTGAGAAGAACTTTGCAATAAATTTATCCGCCAACTCATCCCATGTATGGATGGAATGGTTGGGGAGTCTCTCTAGCCAATCTAGTGCCTTCCCCCAAAGAGAGAAAGGGAATAGTCTCAACCGCAAAGCATTCTCGGACACGTTGGTTCGCTTGCTCCCCCAGCATGTATCAACAAAACCCTTGAGGTGCTTGTAAGCATTTTGATCGGGAGCACCCGTGAAATATCCTCATTGCTCTAGCAAGGTCAGCATCACATTGGTAATTTGGAAATTGCCCGCCCGGATCAGGGGCGGGACAATTGCACTGGCATATCCTTGATTGGGAAGCACCCGAGGGGCCACTCTTGGAGGTGGTGGGGGAGGGTCTGGGATATTATAATTGGCATTAGCATTGGCCTGGCGGCCTCTCCGTTGTGCTTGAGGTACAAGAGGCACCTCATCCTCACTGATATCATCAACCTCCTCCCCCGGGATCACATTTCCAAGAGGGTCATTGTTGTTGTTTGCCGCCATTTTGTACCTGAATTGGCGTCAAACAAAGATTAGTAACACAGAAGGAAAGAAAAGCAATACACAAAACTATTTAGATAGATAGCCAAAACCGTTAGCTCCCCGGCAACGGTGCCAAAAAGTTGATCGGTGCCAACCCTGCACCACTATAGAGCGGCGAGAGCGGTTGATGCAGCTTTTACCCGAATAGGTCGGGATCGAATCCACGGGGAGCTAGAAGTTGGAGTTGGTTTCCTATCCAAACTAGCAATGTGCAGTACTCTTAAGTGCACTTCCAATCATAGATGGTGTTTTTGATTACTTCTAATATTATGCTAACAAGATGCTAAAGTAAGCTAAGAGTGGAATACTTGAAAGGTTATCTAATTAATTAAAGAGGCACTAGGGAAGTGACCCGCTCCTAGGTGGAAATTTGACGGATTCTCAAGTCTAAGGCAAGGATGTTATGATGGGGATTACGATATAACCAATGCATGAAAGTTCTCACTCTATACCTCTTGGTAGTTTGAGTGATTTTGCCCGAATTGACTTTCTCAAGACCAATTGGGTATTACAATTGAGCAAGCAATTGAGGTTCAAGTCAGGTATTACATCTCTAGGTTTAACCCTTTAATTGGGGCTATCAATCTCTTGAATACGCCCCAATTCCTTGTTGGACCAATTTTCCTAGACTCAAGTTCTCTTTCTCAAGAAGAACCCAAGTTATAATGGCACAAATTAGTATTTGCAACCACTAATTCAACATGAAAAACATAAATTGGTCCAAATATCCAACACCCATACACATTCAAGCCTTAAAACTCAAGATCCATCAAATACCCACACTAGGGTTGAGCCACAACCCTAGCTAATGGGTCTAGCTACTCATAATTAGGAAAGAAAGCAAGAATTAGATGAAGAAATACCCATAATAATTAATTACAAACTAAGATAATAAAGATTCAACGTAATAGTAGCCCAAAATTACTCAAAAAGGAACAAAAAAGTCGTTCACGTGCTCAGTCCCCAAGTCAGATTACAAAAGATAACCTAAAAATGTGAAAAGAAAGTATTTATACTAGGCCGAATTTTCTGGACAAAAATACCCCTGACGAGGTAGTGCGGTCCGCACAAAATGCATCGCGGACCGCACTGAGGCTTTTTGGCTTGGCTCTGCAGTCTCTGAAGTTGGCCACCGCGGACCGCATTAGCAATAAATCTCCCAAGTCCCAACTCTCTGAACTTCATCTTTGCGGACCGCACAATATCGATTGCGGCCGAGGTGAGACTATTGCGGTCCGCACAAATTGCTTTGCGGTCGCATTGCTTCAGTTTCTGGAATAAACACCTCTCCGAATCTCCTCACTGCGGACCTCACTAAATGGAATGCGGCCGCAGTGGATCTGTTGCACTGTGCTTGGACTTGTTCTTGGTACTTGTGTATGTTTCACTCCTTTTTGAGCTGGTTTTGACTAATTGTCACCTTTTTGACAAAACCCTGCAAATAAGTACAATATGTAAGCCTTTGGGACTATTTTGTACACATTTTTAATCAAAACTCAAGTAAGATGGAGTGTAAAATGAACTAGAATCCCTAGTTATCAGGGCCTACGTGCAAGATCTCCTTGGAGGCGATCCAGGTCAGCCATTATCTGGCGAACAAAAGTCATCACTGCAGCGAAGAAAGTGGATCTAGTCATATCCTCACACTCATGGCATTTCATGACGATGTAGTCAGCAATTCCCATAACCCTCTTTCTAATGATGCCTTTCTCTTGGAGCAGGTGCCCAATTTGTTGAGATCTAGCTTCCAGAACTTGGGCGTCACTATGGCTTTGCTCCTGCAGTTGTTGCATGTCCTCCTCCATTTGGGCCATTAATGCATAACAATGTTCCCTCTCTGCCTTGAAGTTTTTTGCTTGTTTAGCCATTTCATTCTCAAGGGTATTCAGCTTCTTCTTTAGATTTGCGACTTCTCTATCATATTTCCCTTTTAGTTGCCGAACGAACTCTGCCCGTCCCTCTGCGTTCTTCGCCAACTGTGCTCGGGCTCTTGCCAGACTACTTTCGGATTTTTCCAAATCATTCCCGTACTCACATATTTTCTTCCTAAGATCGTTTATGAGTCTTTCATCTGCTCTGCTTCTTACTTGGTTTTCAGCTGCTATTTTCATCTTTTGGATTTGGGCTCGGAGGACTTCATTTTCTTGGGCTAATTTTTCTTTTCTCCCTCATCTGAAGCGGCTTGCACATCACTGTCAAATTTAAGATCTCTGATTTGACCTTCCAATTTGCTTATCGTGGCCCTGTAGCCTTTCTGCTTTGCTAACCAATTCCATTGTTCTTGTGCCCCATCAGTGAATTGTTGAACATGGGGCCTTTTGGCGAGCCGTTCAGGCTCTTGATGGACTTGAACCCTTTTACCATACCAGGCCATGTAACTAGGCTCTAACTCACCCTTGGACAAATCCTGGACCCGAGTTTGTGGCTCCAAGAACCTACACTGATGCCAAATCTGGCAAACTTTTTCTTCCAGGAATACAGCTTTTGGACCTAGTTCAATGACTTGCCAACTCAGATCTTCGTCATGAGGGACAATTTGGTACCTACCCAGCTGGCGCAGAACCCTGTGTGGAGCAGACGACTGAATAATCCGAACACCATCAATAAAAGAAAGCACACTCCGGCTGACATATAGATGACTTCATTGACCGGGAGCCAACCGAATCTCCACTCGATTTTGCTTGCCCGTCAAGGAACTCAAATGTGCTAACCATGCCTCCGTACCTTCTAGAAACTCATGACCATCCACCCGGTTTTCATGTTCTTCAATGCACTTAAGACCAGTCATACCATAGTTCATGTACCCTGGACGATGGCAAAGGTGCTCTACCATCCAAAGTTGTAAAAGCATGTTGCAACCCTCAAAAAAATTTCCTCCTGCTCGGCAAACAATTAGCACTCGATAAATTTCTGCTAGGATCATTGGTCCAATAGTGCCATTAGCCTTTTTAATCATGAAGTCGGCCATTTGTACGAGCCCCAACTCTATATGTCCATCCTTCCTCGGGCAGATTAAGGTGCCTAAGAATGCCACTACGAAGGCCAGTCCCCGACGTGCTTCCCATTTGGGGACTTGCTTCCCATTTGCCTTTGTTCCCTGAATGAGTTAGACCGGTATTTGGTGCCTCAAAACCGTGGGGGTCTCCATAACGGCGGTATAGGAAGTAGAATGTGCAAAATCCTTCATCCAATTTTCCATCTTTGACTTCCCGACTAATACTCAGAAGATCCAGAAATTTGTGAGGGGTTACAGCCCTTGGTGCCACTGGGTATCGGCTCCTGAGATTCCCGCTAAGGCCAACATAGCCTGCTATCTCCTCAAGTGTAGGGGTTAACTCGAAATCAGAGAGATGGAACACATTATGCGGGTCCCAGAAAGGTATCAAAGCTTCAATTATGTCCAACCATGGTTTAATCTTTAACAATCCAATGAGCCCACCTAAAGCCTTTATCGCAGCACCTCTGCTGACCTCCCCTAGATCATTCCACCACATATGGAGTTCTAGCGGGATTTCCTCTACAATTTTGAAAGGTTCATTTTCAATAGTGCTCCTCCTGCACATTTATTTAAAGTGATTGGTTAAAAACCTATGACTTATTTTGACTCAAAAGAAGATTATCAATTTTCAAAAATTGCAACTCGAAACAAAACACCTTTGCAAATACGGCCCTTCAGCACCTCAGGGGAGAAGATTTTAGGGTTGTTTTTGCCAATTGGCCAAAATTTGGAAAAAAAAAGACCATAGGTAGCTATTCTTGCAAAAACAGCCTTCCGGTGACCTGTTGGGACATTTGGCTATTTAGAAAAAAATGGCATCACCTAATTTTATTTATGACAAAAGTGACAACATTTCATTTTTTTTGGTTACTCTTGCAAAAACGGGGCTGGACCCGATGAGGGTTGCCTACGTATCCCACGTCCGGTGAGAATCAAACCCGCGTAGTTCGATCAGTTATGACGCAACAAGGAAATATTATTTATTTTGAAATGACTTTCTTTTTTTTTTCAAAATTTCGGATGAGTTTCAGGGTGCTTTGGATACCGGGATTTTTAGAAAAGGGTGATTCTCTCTCTCTTACCTCGAACTTGGTTTTTCTTGATTTTTCTTACCTATTCTAGAAGCCGGTCAACATGCAAGCCGAATCAAATAAATGTACAAGTAGCACGTAGAATGCATCAAGATAGTCTTTTATTTCGGGTACACCTGTCCTAGACGGACCCAACCCCTATGTTGAGTCTCCTAAGTCAAATGCACGTGATGCAAACAAGCGTTCCTACTAGGGATCCGGCATGAGGTTATGTTATTCTAGGTTTAAACCTGGGGTATTGTTCTAGACCTGGCTTACCCGAGCGGACAACTCGAGCCGGGGGGGGGCAGCGTACCGAGAATACAGAATCTTCACCGGCTTTGCAACTTGTCCGAACCTCGTTCTAAAATTGGGATATGACTCTAACAGAAGAGAAGTCACACGAAGTGCACACTTCCCGGATGATTTAGAAGACTCAGAGAGAGGAGGGTTTCGTAACAGTTTATATACAGTCCAAACAATATCAAAGCGGTAAAAAGCGACATTTAGCACATTAGGCTCAAACATATAAAAATCAGATAATAAATAAAGCCAACTATAACAATTATTCTAAGATCGAATTCTGAACCCTGAACCAGAGGTTCTAGGTTCTTGTCTCCAGCAAAGTCGCCAGAGCTGTCACACGTCCTTTTTCTACCCCCGAAAGGAGTATAGGGGAGTTTTTCCAATTAAAGTGACATTAATCGAAACGGGATTAATTATGTTCAAATTCTGAGTCGCCACTTGGGATAATTTATGGTGTCCCAAGTCACCGGTTTAAAATCCCGAATCGAGAAAAGTTTGACTCTATTTTATAGTCCGCGAAACACAGAAATCCGGGTAAGGAATTCTGTTAACCCGGGAGAAGGTGTTAGGCATTCCCGGGTTCCGTGGTTTTAGCACGGTCGTTCAACTATTATTATTGACCTAATTATCTGATAAATAATACATTTAAAACCTATTGTGCATTGATTACTTTTAACCGCTTTCAATGTTTTTTCGGAAAACTCAAGATCGTCATACACTTGTTTGTTTTTGAAAACACATCGTAAACCACGCTACATGAAATGCACCCGCGGTTCACAACATGTTCATCTTATTTAACATTATTGGAAATTGAAGTCGGTTCACATGAAATGTACACCCAGATATGGGAATTATGTATCACGTCTACGTCACGGGAACCGTACCCGTAGCTATGACACTTTTTTTTAATTAATGCGCCTAAAGCAAACTACGAGAATTTAAGGCATTTCCCTACACTAGTTAGGAAATTAATATGAGGGCCATAGATTATGTGATTGGATGGCACTCCTCAATCTAGTTTTAAAGAATTATATTTAATTAAAGCGGTCTAAGGATGTTCGGGCTCAATCTAAACAAAATTAAGGCTGACCTTAGGCCCATAATTATTTTAAAGAGAACTGGGCTCAAAACCGAGCCCAGAAATGAAGCCAGGGCAGACCGTCACTTAGCCCCAAATGGGCCAACAAATGCCAGGCCCAACTCTGCACTATTGTGCCTTCAATATAGAGACCCACGTTTGTTGTGCTGAATAGAAGGTTTTTGATCGTTCTATGGTGAATTAAGCCCGCAGGAGGCCCAATAGGGTGTTTGATCATAATCATTTTAAAATTAAAGGAAACACAAACGCTGACGTAGTTTGGGCCCTGAAATTGAACCCAGCATGCGATACAAAGGTCCAAAACCACACCAAAGGTGATCTTGACCAGGCTATCCATCTAGGCCCACTTATGGCCCAATTTGTTACTAATGCCTGCTGGCCTTATGGATACAATTAACAGCTATTACACAAATCCTGGGAATCAAAGCTGCTGACTACATATTACAGATCTTAACTAATCAGCAGTATTAATACAATATTAACTGAAATTACCAACTAGTCGCATAACACTAGCCACACAACCCTTTTCATGATAGATATAATTCTAAGCTAATGACAGAACCTTGACTTAGCATTTTGAACCATTTGAATTNATGACACTTGCGCACAAAGCTGATGCAATCTCGTTCCATGGTGAGCCAATAATACCCTGCTCGAAGAATCTTCTTTGCCAAAACATACCCACTCATATGCGGCCCGTAAACTCCGAAATGCACTTCGGTCATGATAGTCGTGGCTTGTTTAGCATCTATGCACCTTAACAGCCCAAGATCTGGAGTTCTCTTGTACAAAATTCCCCCGCTCAAGAAGAATCCGCTAGCCAGACGTCGAATTGTTCTCTTTTGATCATCTGTGGCTTGTACCGGATATACCCCCATCTTGATCTATTCCCAGATATCATGGAACCACGGTTCACCATCAAGTTCCTCTTCAACCACATTACAGTAGGCATGCTGATCACGAACTTGAACATGCAGAGGGTCAACATAAGCTTTGTCCGGGTGGTGTAACATTGATGTCAATGTAGCCAGGGCATCGGCAACCTCATTATGGATCCTAGGAATATGCTTGAACTCTACTGATCTAAACCGTTGACAAAGATCATGCAAACATTGTCGATACGGTATGAGCTTTAAATCCCGAGTCTCCCATTCTCCCTGAATCTGCTGCACCAACAAGTCCGAATCTCCCAAGACCAAGACTTCCTGGACTCCTATATCTACAACTAACCTTAAACCTAGAATGCATGCCTCGTACTCAGCCATGTTGTTAGTACAATAGAAATGAAGGTGGACCGTAACAGGGTAGTGATGCCCTGTTTCAAAAATGAGCACAACCACTATTCCGACACCTTTCATATTGGCGGCTCCATCATAGAAGAGTTTCCAACCTGGCTTTTCATCCTGCTCAACCTCGTCAATATGCATCACCTCTTCATCAGGAAAATAATTCCTCAATGGCTCATACTCTTCATCCACCGGGTTCTCGGCCAAATGATCGGCCAATGCTTGGGCTTTCATCGCGATTCGAGTCACATAGATGATGTCAAACTCTGTGAGCACAATCTGCCACTTTGCAAGTCTTCCTGTGGGCATAGGCTTCTGAAAGATATATTTTAAAGGATCCAGGCGAGAAATGAGGAAAGTAGTGTAGGACGACAGATAATGCTTCAACTTTTGTGCCACCCAAGTCAGGGTGCAACATGTCCTTTCCAGGGGAGTAAACTTAACCTCATAGGATGTAAACTTCTTGCTGAGATAATAGACGGCTTGCTCCTTCCTACCAGTGATGTCATGTTGACCCAATACACAACCGAATGAATTATTCAGGACTGTCAAATAAAGAATTAAAGGCCTCCCAGGTTCCGGCAGGACCAACACAGGTGGGTTTGACAAGTACTCCTTGATCTTATCAAATGCCTCCTGGCACTCATCAGTCCATTTGACCGCAGCATCCTTCTTTAGCAACTTAAAGATGGGCTCACAAGTTGTCGTGAGTTGAGCAATAAACCTGCTGATGTAGTTTAAACGCCCTAGCAAACTCATCACCTCAGTCTTATTCCTTAGGGGTGGCAATTCTTGGATAGCTTTGATCTTTGACGGATCCAACTCAATGCCTCGCCGACTGACTATGAACCCTAACAGTTTTCCAGACGGAACACCAAATGCACACTTTGCGGGGTTGAGCTTAAGATTATACCTGCGGAGCCTCTGGAAAAACTTTCTCATATCTCTGACGTGGTCGGACTGCTTCCTGGACTTTATGATCACATCATCTACGTAAACCTCGATCTCCTTGTGTATCATGTCATGGAATACGGTGGTCATTGCCCTCATGTAAGTTGCCCCAGCATTTTTCAAACCAAATGGCATGACCTGGTAGCAATATGTTCCCCACGGCGTGATGAATGCCGTCTTTTTTGCATCTTCCTCATCCATTAAGATCTAATGATATCCCGCATAGCAATCCACAAAAGACCCAATCTCATGCTTGGCACAGTTATCAATCAAAATGTGGATATTGGGCAGTGGAAAGTTATCCTTTGGACTTGCCTTGTTGAGATCGCGGTAATCAACGCACACCCTAGTCTTACCATCTTTCTTTGGCACCGGCACAACTTAGCTAACCAAGTGGGATACTGCGTGACTCGAATGACCCTTGCATCAAGCTGCTTTGTGACTTCCTCTTTGATTTTCAGCCTCATGTCAGTTTTGAACTTTCTTAACTTCTATTTGACGGGAGGGAAAGCTGGATCAGTTGGCAATTTGTGAACTACCAAGTCGGTACTCAAACCCGGCATGTCATCATACGACCAAGCAAAAATATCTTTATATTCAAACATTGCTTTGATTATTTCTTCCTTGGTTTGTGGTTCCAGGTGTACACTTATCTTGGTTTCCCTGATATTATCTGGATCCCCTAAATTGATTGCTTCAGTTTCATTCAAATTAGGCTTGGGTTTCTCTTCAAAATGATTTAGTTCTTTACTAATTTCCCAAATGCCGCTTCCTCATCATATTCTGTTTCATCATCACACTCTATTTCTTGGATTATTATTTCAGAATTAGATTGGCTTTTAAGACTTGGCCGAAGATTCCTCATGCATGTCATGTCATTGAAACCAGCATAAAAAGAACTGTACAAAGAAAAAAAATGACACTATCAGGAGTAATGGAAAAGGGAAATTGCATTTCATTGAAAATAAAGGATAGAAGGGTTTGTACGTCAAAACAGATGAAAAATAAAAATCTGGATTACAACCCTGGAATAATCTAGATAACAGAAAGGAAAACAAAGCACACTACCAAAACTCGTTCCGAGTAGGGAGAGGAGTAGCATCCCAATTGTTAAGATTTACTCTTGGCCCAATGAACTGCACGTCCGCTTTGCTGGAACCTTCCCCAATTTCTACCATGTTCACCTCATCAAATAACCTCTGGAATCTTTCAATTAATTCTTCATCAACGTCAACCACAAGATTTGGGACTGCTGACACTGGGCGCTTCACGACCCCTGGTTTGACAAAGGACCTGGAGAGGTGCGGGATAGGCTTCGGTAGTGCCCATGCCTTCTTTTTCGACCTTTTAGCCCTTTTCACATCTTCCCCTGTGGGCCTGAATCCTAGGCCAAACGTGCCCAAATTTTCAGGTAGAGACACTAGCTTTCACGATACCTTGTAAAGATGCGCCCAGACCTTTGCCCGGTACAAAACCGTTTTTCAGCATTTCAGATGCCATCATGACAGATGCGGAGGTTAACCTTGGAACCGAAATACATTTCCCCTCGGGAACCTTCTCAACTTGCACTGTTTCGGAAACTTGGCAGACCCAAGGCCTCTTATCGTCGTCGGCCTCAATAAACGGGATGGAAGTATCATTGTAAGCACACAAGTTCTCCTCGCCATGCACGACGATCTCCTGTCTGTCCCACTCGAACTTGACCACCTGGTGCGAAGAAGACGGGACTGCTTTGGCAACATGTATCCAGGGCCTACCCAACAGCAAATTGTAAGAGACGTCCACATCTAGTACCTGGAACTCCATGGTAAATTCAACTGGTCCTATCGTTAGCTCGAGCATGATATCTCCAATAGAATCTTTTCCCCCACCGTCAAAGCCTCAGACACATATATTGTTCTTGTGGATCCTTTCAGTATCAATTTTCAACTTGTGCAAAGTGGAGAGAGGGCAAATGTTCGCACTGGAAACATTATCCACCAACACCTTTGTAACCACAGAATCTTCACATTTCACTGTAAGATAGAGAGCTTTATTGTGTTCGGTACCTTCCAAAGGCAACTCGTCATCCGAGAAGGTGATCCTGTTCGCCTCAAATATCTTGTTGTCAATTTTCTCCAAATGGTTCACTATGATTTTGTCGGGGACATGAGCTTCGTTCAGAATCTTCATCAGGGCCTGGCGGTGCTCATCTGAATGGATAAACAATGATAGCAGGGAAATCTGAGCAGGAGTCTTTCTCAACTGTTCCACGATGGAGTAATCTTGCACCTTCATTTTTCTCAAAAACTCCTCCGCCTCTTCTTCAGTGACCGGTTTCTTCACTAGAACTAGATTGTCTCTGAGTGTTTTTGCTTTCCTTAACTCTTCCAGGGCAAAGCATCTCCCCGAACGAGTTAATCCCTGGGCCTCATTAACTTCTTCTTTCACTTCCTTCCCCTTATAGGTCACTATCACCCTCTCATAATTCCATGGGACAGCCTTGGTAATAGCTACCGACAACTGGGTCACAGGTTTAATAATGATAGGGTCCATACAGGCACCCTTCACAATTATGATAGGCTTGCTTGCCACCCCCGGCACGACCACCATTGGCTTTTTTTTCTTTGCTACAACATCACTTGGGGACCTCTTTTCAACTACCATAGATGGCTTATCATTTGGCATGCTCAACTTGACAGTCGATCCTTCAGCTGTCGAAGAGGTTGCTTTTGTGACAACTGGGCCCTTGACTGACTTAACCTCACTAGACTGGATCATCATGACGGATTGTGAAGGCTTCTTGGGTTCCCCATCCTTCTGCACTATCTCAATCATGTGCGTTTCAGCGTGGGCTGGCAATGGGTTCTGATTGATGTTGGGTGCTTCCGGAGTTTGGACCACAATCTGATTTGTGTCGATGAGCTCTTGGATGGCATTTTTCAAATGCCAACACTTTTCCGTATCGTGCCCCGGGGCACCAAAACAATATGCACAGGTGAGGGAGTAATCCAGATTCTTTGGAGGAGGGTTTGGCAATTTTGAATCAATTGGCCTCATGACGTCCAACTGCCTCAACCTTTGAAATAAGCTGGTATACGACTCCTCCAGCGGGGTGAAGGTCTTTTTCCGCTGTTGCCTTTTTTTCTGAACTCAGGCTTGGGTCGGAAGCCTGAACCGGCAGGGTTTCAGTATGTTTGTGGAGACGGGTAAGCATTTTGTGGAGCTGGGTAGGTATTATGTGGAGCTGGGGCACACCATTGTGGGTAAGAAGGAGATTGAGCGTATGAATAGGCGTGGTGGACATGGCATTAGGTGGCCTGACAGAATACTGAGGGTCTGGTGACGGAAAGTAATGTTGAGGTGGATTATATTGGGGTTTGGGTGTAGGTTCGGGGATGGGGTCAAGGCTGGGTGTAATGGTGTGGTGTGCCCTTCGGACCATGCTATGTACCGAGACAACCATTGCAACATCTTCTTTCTTCTTCTTTCCTATTACTCCTCCAGTACCATTCTGAATTGCTTGGGTAGTTGCTTTGATAGCTGAGTAGCTCATGATCTTGCTCGATTTGAGCCCTTCTTCTACCATACCTCCCATCTTCACTACTTTGTTGAAAGACTTACCTATGGCCGATATCAGATGACCAAAGTAAGTAGGCTCCAAAGCCTGAAGAAAGTACTCTACCATTTCATTTTCCTCCATCGGAGGGTTGACTCGTGCTGCCTGTTCCCTCCAGCGAAAACCATATTCCCTGAAACTTTCACTAGGCTTCTTCTCTATGTTAGTCAAAGACAAACGATCTGGAACAATTTCTATGTTGTATTGGAAATGTCGCGCGAATGCTTGGGCTAAATCATCCCAGGTATACCATCTGCTATGATCCTAATAAGTGTACCACTCCAATGCCACACCACTCAGACTAAAGTATGCCATTAATAGCTCATCTTTCCCACCGGCTCCTCTCATTTTACTGCAAAATCCCCTTAAGTGGGCCACGGGGTCTCCGTGCCCATCATACAAGTCGAATTTGGGCATTTTGAATCCAACAGGTAATTGGACATCTGGAAACAGACCCAAATCTTTGTAGGCTACACCCACTTGGCCTCCCCACCCCTGCGTATTTCTGAGCGACTGTTCCAGGCTTCTCACCTTCCTAAATATCTCCTCCTGTTCTGGGTTTTTGGATAGTTTCTTAGTCTCGACAGGAAGGTCAAAATGGGGGGTGTATGAGTAGTGATCTGGGACTTTGAAGGTGGGCTCCGGGGTGTAGAACTGGTTCTTATGCTTGGAGTGCCGGCTCATTGGAAGATCGGTGGAGGGTGGCTGGTGGCGGTGCTACGAAGACAAGGGTAGCCGGTGGAGGAGGGTATGTGGTCGATTTGACTAGTAGAGCTTGGACAGTTTAGGAAGAAGAGCCCAGATAGTGGTGATAAGGGTTGAAGCTTGGGCCATGTTGTGGGATAGATCAATAACGGGAGGTTCTTGAGATTGAGCTAATGGTGGGATGAAAGCAGGGTTGGTGGGGTATGATGGTGGAGGATGCTCTTTCATCCATGCCTGGTACATCTCAGCCATCTGGTGTTTCAGCTTATGTAACTCTTCTTTCAAACCGGGCTCAGACTCCTCTACCTTCCTTGGCGGGTCAATAACACTCGAGTCCAATTCTTTGCCAGCCATGTTCACCTTGTGCTTAGATCTGGTATTATACGGGTGACATGCCAGAATGCCGAACAAACTAACCACCTTCCTGTACTTGATGACAACAAGCAAACTTGTTAGCAATTAAGAACTTAACAGATAGGCAACCGCACGTTGGGAATGCAATGCACCTAAACAATTAACCTTTTTTATTATGTATTTGAACGGCTGCATGCTTCATCTCGACCTTAACTAACTCTTTTCATTTTGCGCTTTTCTTCTTTCTTTCCTTTTCATTTCTGCCTTTCTTTGCTTGGTTCTTGTTGCTCCTCTTTTATGCTTACATTTTCTTTTCCTCTCATGTTTTGCCACTCTCACTTCTCACTCAGTTTCTTTCCTTTCTTTTAAGGTTATGATCGAATCCTATGAGGATTGCCTACGTATCATGACGCCGCATGAATCAGATCATTACGTAGTTCAGGGAATAAAGGTGAAATAAATGAAAGAAATATTTTTGGGTTTTCAAATTTTCACAAAATAAAAACATTCTGATTTTTCCTCTACTACAGACTCGAAAGTGGACTAACAAACTCCAAAAGAAAAAGCAACTACAGAGTCGAAAGTGAACCGACAGACTCCAAAGAAACTGAAAATACAGGCTCAAAATATAAAATCAGGAGTACATAAGTTCTTCCAAAACTGCTCCAGGGGCCCGCGGGACGTCAGTCAGTCTCGCCACGGGCCTACGTGCAAGATCTCCTTGGAGGCAATCCAGGTCAGCCATTATCTGGAGAACAAAAGTCATCACTGCGGAGAAGAAAGTGGATCTAGTCATATCCTCACACTCATGGCATTTCATGACGATGTAGTCAGCAATTCCCCTAATCCTCTCTCTAATGATGCCTTTCTCTTGGAGCGGGCGCCCAATTTGTTGAGATTTAGCTTCCAGAACTTGGGCGTCATTATGGCTTTGCTCCTGCAATTGTTGAATGTCCTCCTCCATTTGGGCCATTAATGCATAACAATGTTCCCTCTCTGCCTTGAAGTTTTTTGCTTGTTTAGCCATTTCATTATCAAGGATATTCAGCTTCTTNCAAACGCTGACGTAGTTTGGGCCCTGAAATTGAACCCAGCATGCGATACAAAGGTCCAAAACCACACCAAAGGTGATCTTGACCAGGCTATCCATCTAGGCCCACTTATGGCCCAATTTGTTACTAATGCCTGCTGGCCTTATGGATACAATTAACAGCTATTACACAAATCCTGGGAATCAAAGCTGCTGACTACATATTACAGATCTTAACTAATCAGCAGTATTAATACAATATTAACTGAAATTACCAACTAGTCGCATAACACTAGCCACACAACCCTTTTCATGATAGATATAATTCTAAGCTAATGACAGAACCTTGACTTAGCATTTTGAACCATTTGAATTTCTTTGAAATAAAAAGATCAAATTGGACACAAAGACTAACAAAAACACTCATCACCATGGCTTTTCAACACCACAAAAAAAACTAAAATTACTACACAAGCATGAAGATCCCTAGACAGTTCATAATTGTCATAGTAAATCCAGAATCCTAAAATAAAGCTAAGAATAGAATTGCAAAAAAAACAGTGGAAGGAGATGAAAGAAAATACATAGAAAAGAACTGAAACATGAAATATGAACATGATATTCACATTACAAACACATATTTAAATAACATGCACGTGGCTTCATTAAGACATCCGGAATACATTAACAACATGCTTGCAATTCTCACCATCAACCAAGGTTTAGGAGGTACCTGATTATCAAAAGCAAAAAAAAAAAGTAAGGATCTCAGCAAAGCAAAGCAGTGAAGATGGCAGCAAATCGACACCAATACTCAGCTCCCTTAAACCATTTTTAAACCCAGAAAAACCAGAAATCCCAAGAGCTTCCTACGTTCTTACTAAAGGAAAAATCAGAAACAATTCGAGCCAAGTTTTCATAAATGCAGAAACTTTTTGTTCTTTTTTTTCTAGGGTTCAAAATCTCTCATTTTGTGTGAAGGAAAGGGTCTATATATAGCCTTTTAAGAGTGCAAGTGCTGAAGAGAATAATGGAATTATTCCTTCAGCCTCAAGGCATCTTTTTTAACCAACTTGGACAACTGGCTGCCCTTCATTGGTTTCAGCGTTATCTGCTAACCAAATGAGGCCAGCTGCCCCTATTCTAGAACCTTCCCATATTAAACTTATCTGAAAATCCTATTCCTATTTCCCAAATTAACCTCCTAAGTTTTCATTTGTTCAATTAAGACCCTAGGAGTTTCTAACAATTTACAAACCAAGGCAAACAACATCAAGTTCAAACGAAAATAAAGATCAGATGGCACAAATCCTAAATCCTTTAATTAATCCTAAATTCTTTTAGCAAGAACTGAAATCAGAAATGAGGCAAAACAGAAAATATTTAAACCTAATACTAACACGAGTCCAGAATTAATCAATAATGAGTCATTTTCTAAGAATTAAACCCATTGAATAAACCAACATTATCATACCAAGGAATCATAACAACAAAAGGAAACTAGTATACTAATTTTAAATCAAACTAACTAGACACAAGCTAAACCAATATTTAACACACCCTAGCCGAAAAACTGACCAACTAATGACTCTGATGGGAAATACATAAATTAACCCTAAAGCTACTGACTAATCTAAATCACTAGATGCAGGAGTAAGCAAATAATTCTAAACAAAAGAAAATAAGAAACCTAAAACATGCAACTAAAAAACAGAAGCAACAATCATGAAGAAGAATCAAAGAAAAGAAAGCGGAAAAGAAAAGAAATAGAAACAATGCAAGAAAATACCTATATTAAATGTAAGAAATAAATTGGGCTTGGTGGACCTTGCCGGAGCTTGAACGGATTCAGGCAGGTTTGAAAATAAATCAAACCCACATGAATCAATTGCTCTTGTCAAGAGCGATTGACTCATGAAGGTTTGAGCCATTAAATCTTCCGAAATCAACTCAGTGTAGACTTTTAGATTCTCAGATTTTTCGATCTGAAATTGCTTGATTTTGAGAGGCCTTTTGGGCAAACCAGTGCGATATTAGGGGTGACGGGAGTGAGGAGATGGCCTGGTGAAGTTTTAGGTCAATTTGGGTAAACTAGGTTTTGGGGTCGAATTCCAGAACTGAAATTGGAGGAGTTTGGTAGGGATTTAAGGGAAACCATTGAAGGATTTGGAAAGGAGGGGAGATGAGGATTGCATGGTTAAATTTTGGGGTGGTTTGGAGCACCAGAACCGCCGTGAGGCGATTTTCGGTGGTGGTTAGCGGCGGAGGCGGCGGGGAATTTAGGGGCGGCTTGGTCTCTAGGGTTTGGTTAAGGCAGATGAGAATGAGAGGGGTTCGACTGGGGGGGGGGGTGAAGGGTTTTCGGACAGTTATAAGCTAAGGGTAAAGCCAGTTCGGAGCCATTGGATCACAATGATCCAACGGTTGGGATGAGGGGATCGGAAACGGGGTCGTCTGACTTTAGTGGGAGGGGGCTGGACCGGGTAACTTGTTTTTGGGCCGGATCTGGGGCTGGTTTGGGCATAAAATCAGCCCAAGTCCAAAGCTGATTTAAGCCCTTTTTCCAATTCCTTTTGTTTTCTTTTTCTTTCTTAAAATAATTAAATCCTAAATTAAATTCATAAAATAATCTAAATTGTAAAATTAAAATAATTATTAAACTATGATATTTATAACAATTAGTTGATCCTAAATTAAAAGAGAAAAATCACTAATCTAAAGCTAAAAGCTAAAAATGTAAAAATGAGCCATTGTAGTGATTTTCATTTTAGTAATGCAACTAATTAACTAATTAATCCTAAAAATATGGAAACAAAAATCTAAATGTAATGCATGGTATTTTTTTCATGATTTTAATAAAAGTAAACATGCACAGAAACGTAAACAATCAACAAAAAAATTCCTACAAAAATCCTATAAAATTGCAAACAATTGAAAAAAAATCTATTTCTTTAATTTGTAGGAGTATTTCACATAGGGCAAAAATCACGTGCTCACAGCTGCCCCTCTTTGCTCGGAAACACGAAGAGTTTTCGGGCAAAGATAAAGTGAGCGGATACGAGCGATTTTTGCCCGTTTGGATACTCCGTGGGAACCATTTTTGAAAGATCTTACCGTACCTTGATTCCAAGGTTGCCTACATATCCTTGGCTATAAAGGAATCAGGTCAGTATAGTTCTGGAAGTTTTGGTAGCTGGGACTACCGGGAAGCTGTGATTTCACTGTTGCTGCTTTGCTGCTACTGCTTGCTGAACTCCTTATAAAATGTAGAATAAAATGCCTTCGTCATTCCAATCTTCAAAACATGCCAAGTACAAACAAACAATTAGACAATCCAAAGAAATCATACAAAATATCTTTTGACCACATCAGAATTGATAGCCATATCTACACATTTGCCTTCTATATCTGTTAAGTACAAAGCACCATTGGACAACACTCTTGTTACAATGTACGGCCCCTGCCAATTTGGGGAAAACTTGCCTGTAGCTTCCGCCTGATGTGGAAGGATGTGTTTCAATACTTGCTGACCCACTTCAAATTTTTGAGGACGCACCTTCTTGTTATATGCTCTTGCCATTCTCTTCTGATACAATTGACCATGACACACCGCCGCTAGTCTTTTCTCGTCAATCAGACTTAATTGCTCCAATTGGGTTTTGACCCACTCATCGTCATCAATTTCAGCTTCAGCAATAATCCGAAGGGATGGGATTTCAACTTCCACGGGTATAACTGCTTCATTACCATATACCAACAAATAAGGAGTTGCACCTACTGAAGTGGGAACAGTAGTGCGGTAACCCAGCAAAACAAAAGGCAACTTTTCATGCCATTGCCGAGAACCTTGCACCATCTTTCGAAGTATCTTCTTTATGTTCTTGTTAGCCGCCTCAACAACTCCGTTTGCCTTGGGGCGGTACGGAGTGGAATTTCGATGCATAATATTGAACTATTGACATACTTCTTTCATCAAATGACTGTTAAGATTAACACCATTATCCGTGATGATTACCCTTGGAATTCTGAACCGACAAATGATGTTCGAGTGAACAAAGTCAACCACTGCATTTGAAAGTCATAGCTTCAACCCACTTAGTGAAATAATCGATGGCCTCCAGAATGAACCTGTGCCCGTTTGATGCCGCTGGTTCAATTGGTCCAATGACGTCCATGCCCCAAGCAATGAAAGGCCAAGGCGCCGACAGTGTATGCAACTCAGACGGTGGAGAATGAATCAAATCACTGTGTACTTGGCATTGATGACACTTGCGCACAAAGCTGATGCAATCTCGTTCCATGGTGAGCCAATAATACCCTGCTCGAAGAATCTTCTTTGCCAAAACATACCCACTCATATGCGGCCCGTAAACTCCGAAATGCACTTCGGTCATGATAGTCGTGGCTTGTTTAGCATCTATGCACCTTAACAGCCCAAGATCTGGAGTTCTCTTGTACAAAATTCCCCCGCTCAAGAAGAATCCGCTAGCCAGACGTCGAATTGTTCTCTTTTGATCATCTGTGGCTTGTACCGGATATACCCCCATCTTGATCTATTCCCAGATATCATGGAACCACGGTTCACCATCAAGTTCCTCTTCAACCACATTACAGTAGGCATGCTGATCACGAACTTGAACATGCAGAGGGTCAACATAAGCTTTGTCCGGGTGGTGTAACATTGATGTCAATGTAGCCAGGGCATCGGCAACCTCATTATGGATCCTAGGAATATGCTTGAACTCTACTGATCTAAACCGTTGACAAAGATCATGCAAACATTGTCGATACGGTATGAGCTTTAAATCCCGAGTCTCCCATTCTCCCTGAATCTGCTGCACCAACAAGTCCGAATCTCCCAAGACCAAGACTTCCTGGACTCCTATATCTACAACTAACCTTAAACCTAGAATGCATGCCTCGTACTCAGCCATGTTGTTAGTACAATAGAAATGAAGGTGGACCGTAACAGGGTAGTGATGCCCTGTTTCAAAAATGAGCACAACCACTATTCCGACACCTTTCATATTGGCGGCTCCATCATAGAAGAGTTTCCAACCTGGCTTTTCATCCTGCTCAACCTCGTCAATATGCATCACCTCTTCATCAGGAAAATAATTCCTCAATGGCTCATACTCTTCATCCACCGGGTTCTCGGCCAAATGATCGGCCAATGCTTGGGCTTTCATCGCGATTCGAGTCACATAGATGATGTCAAACTCTGTGAGCACAATCTGCCACTTTGCAAGTCTTCCTGTGGGCATAGGCTTCTGAAAGATATATTTTAAAGGATCCAGGCGAGAAATGAGGAAAGTAGTGTAGGACGACAGATAATGCTTCAACTTTTGTGCCACCCAAGTCAGGGTGCAACATGTCCTTTCCAGGGGAGTAAACTTAACCTCATAGGATGTAAACTTCTTGCTGAGATAATAGACGGCTTGCTCCTTCCTACCAGTGATGTCATGTTGACCCAATACACAACCGAATGAATTATTCAGGACTGTCAAATAAAGAATTAAAGGCCTCCCAGGTTCCGGCAGGACCAACACAGGTGGGTTTGACAAGTACTCCTTGATCTTATCAAATGCCTCCTGGCACTCATCAGTCCATTTGACCGCAGCATCCTTCTTTAGCAACTTAAAGATGGGCTCACAAGTTGTCGTGAGTTGAGCAATAAACCTGCTGATGTAGTTTAAACGCCCTAGCAAACTCATCACCTCAGTCTTATTCCTTAGGGGTGGCAATTCTTGGATAGCTTTGATCTTTGACGGATCCAACTCAATGCCTCGCCGACTGACTATGAACCCTAACAGTTTTCCAGACGGAACACCAAATGCACACTTTGC
>NW_017670471.1:242485-243062 GCF_001879085.1 Nicotiana attenuata | reverse complement strand
TCGGCCTCAATAAACGGGATGGAAGTATCATTGTAAGCACACAAGTTCTCCTCGCCATGCACGACGATCTCCTGTCTGTCCCACTCGAACTTGACCACCTGGTGCGAAGAAGACGGGACTGCTTTGGCAACATGTATCCAGGGCCTACCCAACAGCAAATTGTAAGAGACGTCCACATCTAGTACCTGGAACTCCATGGTAAATTCAACTGGTCCTATCGTTAGCTCGAGCATGATATCTCCAATAGAATCTTTTCCCCCACCGTCAAAGCCTCAGACACATATATTGTTCTTGTGGATCCTTTCAGTATCAATTTTCAACTTGTGCAAAGTGGAGAGAGGGCAAATGTTCGCACTGGAAACATTATCCACCAACACCTTTGTAACCACAGAATCTTCACATTTCACTGTAAGATAGAGAGCTTTATTGTGTTCGGTACCTTCCAAAGGCAACTCGTCATCCGAGAAGGTGATCCTGTTCGCCTCAAATATCTGTTGTCTAATTTCTCCAATGGTTCACTATGTATTTTGTCGGGACATGAGTCTTCGTTCAGAATCTTCATCAGGGCCTGGCGGTG